>NC_069500.1:33564646-33837146 GCF_027579735.1 Bombina bombina | reverse complement strand
TGAAATGAAGAATGGATTTGCCGCAAAGTAAAATTGATGGACAAAAAACATGAATACATGAAGGATATATAGTGCTTGATCCTGGATATGAAGCCAAAAGATGGCAAGGCCATCTGACCCGAGTCCCAAACAGAAGATAATAT
Organism: Bombina bombina; assembly: GCF_027579735.1. Lineage (NCBI taxonomy): Eukaryota > Metazoa > Chordata > Amphibia > Anura > Bombinatoridae > Bombina > Bombina bombina. The sequence goes on along the minus strand of NC_069500.1, from coordinate 33,837,003 downwards.
TCATTCCTAAGGGACAGCTAAAGAATAAAAATAGCTCTGAGCCTTGAATATGAATGAGGATTGCAAAATGATCTTAAAGGGACAGTCTAGTCATAATTAAACTTTCATGATTCAGATAGAGCATGCAATTTTAAACAACTTTCCAATTTACTTCTATTATCTAATTTGCTTAATTCTTTAAATATCCTTTGTTGAAGAAATAGCAATGCACATGTGAGAGCCAATCACGCAAGGCCTCTATGTGCAGCAACCAATCAGTTAGCTACTGAGCATATCTAGATATACTTTTCAGCAAGTGATATCAAGAGAATGAAGCAAATTAGATAATAGAAGTAAATTAGAAAGTTGTTTAAAATGACTTGCTCTTTCTAAATCATGAAAGAAAAAAAAAAATGGGTTTCATGTCCCTTTAAGTTCTTTGGGGGCAGGGCTAATGCACTAGAGAGCTAGCTGAACACACAGGGTGACCCAATAACAAGAGGCATATATGTGCAGCCGCCAATCACCAGCTAGCTCCCACTACTGCATTGCTGCTCCTTCAACAAATGATACCGAAGGAACAAAGCAAATTTGATAATAGAAGTAAAATAAAAAGTATGTACCTGAATCATGAATGTTTAATTTTGACTTTACAGTCCCTGACAAGTGTAGTTCTGTACCTTGTAAAGTGCATTTAAAATGAGCTTTTTTTATGCCCATGAATTAATATATTTTCCAAGTTTGTTGCACAAATAATCCTTAAAGTGAATGTCAATTTTGATGCTAAAAATTCAATTAAAAACAGGGGCACTTTAATTCAGCAAAATTTACATTTCACTCGTGAAAAAAACCTTACCTTTTAAACTTGTCAGCCGCTCCAGCTTCGCAAAGCCTCTTCCTGGGTCTAAAATGAGGACTCCGGCTTCCTCCAATCACAGCGTTGAATCAGACACTGATTCCCCTGGGGGGGGGGAAGCCATGATTGGAGGATGACCTATCCATCATTTCTGACATCAGAAATGGCTTGCGACGACCGGAGGAAGCTGGAGCTGCTGTCAAGATTAAAAGGTAAGGTTTTTTTTTCACAACAGGAGTGAAATGTAAATTCTGATGAATTAAAGTGCCCCTGTTTTTCATCAAATTTTTTTAAAACCGGGCACTTTAGCATCAAAATTGACCTTCACTTTAAAGGGAAAGTACACTCCAAGTTTTAAAAAAAAATTAAAACATTTTTTAAGTATTATAAATATTTGTAATAAGTACCTATTAAAGGTTTCCTGTTCTTTTCTTTGTATTGCTAATTAAAAAGCCTTATTTCACCAAACCCATTTTTTTGTCATTATGTAGGCCTATAACTATGTTCTACCTAGGTAGAAACATCATGGTGGCCCGCATGCACATTTGCCATCTTTTTTGATTAAAGCATGCGCACCTTGGTCCCTCTTCGTCTATTCTGTAGTGCGTCACCAAAGGCAGGGCTGACATCTAAATTGCGAAGTAGTCAACGGTGGGCGTGGCGCACCAGAGCGCTGAAGATTATTAACATAGCTATTAGCGACAGGCAAGTGAGTGGGAGTCAGCAGAGAACTTGCATAACTCCTGTTTGCACTACACATTGCAAGGTGTCTGCGAGGGACAAATCTACTTCACTGCTTTAATACAAGTGACATCTTCCTATTGAAATCTGTAAATTACCCCCAACGATACTCAGGATGTGCAGCATAACTCAATGGATCCCGCGTAGCCCCTTTTACAGAGAGAAACCCCGGCCGTGAGGCTAAAGCTTGTTACTCCTGTAGCTGATGAATGAACTGAGAATTCTGTGTCTCACAACAGAATTCCGCAGCGCTATGAACATGGGTGGTATATAAAAAAACGATTACAGGGATCAAATGGGTGAAGGGTCCTGCCGAGAGTTGCACTGTTGTAGTCGGCTCTCATGAAGGTGAACTACAAACAGCTGGGCTCATAGGCTTACATGCTATGGGGTTTTAGGGGATAGGAAGGTTAGTGTAGGTTGTAAGCGTCCCTGAATAGTAGAGTCTTCAGGGAGCACTTGAAGCTTTTAAAACTAGGGGAGAGTCTTGTGGAGCGAGGCATTGAGTTCCATAAGATGGGAGCCAGTCTTGAGAAATCTCGTTGACGGGAATGTGAGGAGGTAACAAGAGGAGAGTAGGAGATCATGAGCGGAGCGAAGGGGACGGGAGGGAGAGTATCTGGAGAAAAGGTCTGAGATGTAGGGGGGGGGGGGGGGGGAGCAGTGCAATTGAGGGCATAGTAAGAATTTAGTGTTTAATCCTGGAGGCAAGAGGAAGCAAGTGAATGGCTTGGCAGAGAGGTGCGGCAGATGAAGAGTGACGTGCAAGGAAGATGAGCTTGGCAGAAGCATTCATTATAGATTGTAAAGGAGCTAGGTGGCAGCTAGGGAGACCAGAGTGGATAGAGTTGCAGTAGTCGATGCGGGAAAGGATGAGAGAGTGAATTAAAATCTTTGTTGTGTCTTGTGTAAGGAAATGTCTAATTTTAGCGATGTTTTTAAAGTGGAAGCGGCAGGCTTTAGCCAAGGACTGAAAGTGAGGAGTGAAAGAAAGATCTGAGTCAAGTGTGACCCCAAGACATCTGGCATGTGAGGTTGGGGTAATGATGGAGTTGTCAACAGAGACATGGGCGGGGGTAGGGATTTTGGAAGAAGGGGGGGGGAGGAAATAGGGAGCTCAGTTTTGGAGAGATTTAGCTTGAGGTAGTGAGAGGACATCCAGGATGAGATATGAGAGAGACAGACAGTTAGTATATAATTAAAACAGCTCAGATGTTGCCCAACTAAAACCTCAAGGGCCGCAAACAGCAGAAATCACTGGTCTTCTAGACTGGAATAATTGATTGGATAATACTTGTCTGACTCGTCTGGTCTCAAGTAGACCGGATGTCAGCACTGTTTTCTCAGTCTAAAGGACAGAAAGCACATATTGTTTTACATATACACAACACTACTTTACAAAAGATCTGTGTAGCAAAATCAAAGTCTTGAAGATATTTAAACTGCCATTTTGTTAGTAAACTTTGCACTGTTCTTTAGTAGCCATTTAAAATACTTGTGTATTATCTCTTCTACTGAAGCCAATTAAGGGCAAACATAAACAAGCTACTACAGTAATCAACCAATCACTGTGTAGAATGTACCAGGGTTAGGCTTGCAAGGTCTGGAATATGTACTGGATGTCTAAGTTCCAGTTGCATTTCAAGCTCTGTGATGTCTATCTATGTGCATTTAACTTCTGGACAAAACAATTACAGTAAGACTTATGCTTGCATCAGATTTTTAAATAGATATTTATGCGAGTGAAAAATTAAAACCATTGTGCTGTTTATTTATTTATATATTATATACTAGCTGATCATATCAGGTGAGCCAATGACAAGAGACATATGTGCAGCCACCAATCACCAGCTATCTCCCAGTAGTGCATTGCTGATCCAGAGCCTACCTAGGTATGCTTGTCAACAAAGTGAGAAAAAGTGAATTTGATAATAGAAGATAACTGAAGAGTCTATTATTTTCCCGTCCTCTGAAGCATGAGATTAGTTTTGCATTTAATTTCCTTTAAATACAAAACTTGAAATATTCCTAATTTCTCTGTAAGGGAATTTTTAAAAAACCAGTGCTTGACAAATATGTTCAAAAATTAGGAGCCAGTAAGTATATTTGGAAGCCAGGCATATTTTTAGGAGCCAGACAGTTGGATTTGTATACATATATATGGAGAATACCCCAAAAAGTTAGAAGCCAGGGGTAAAATTCTGGTAGCCAGTGGCTCCCAGGCTCCTGGGTTTGTCGAGCCCTGTTAAAAACCATCTATTTTTTAAATAATATCGATCTGCTGGAATGAAAAAAACACTTTTACGTTAATGTGTGTGAGATACGGCTGTCCATTAATACTACAGTATGAACTAAGCATAAAAACAGAATTTATGCTTACCTGATAAATTACTTTCTCTTGCGGTGTATCCAGTCCACAGATTCATCCTTACTTGTGGGATATTCTCCTTCCCTACAGGAAGTGGCAAAGAGAGCACACAGCAGAGCTGTCCATATAGCTCCCCCCCCCCCACAGTCATTCGACCAAAGGTTAAGAAGCCAAAGGAGAAACCATAGGGTGCAGTGGTGACTGTAGTTTAAACAAAAAAAATTTTTACCTGACTTAATTGCCAGGGCAGGCCGTGGACGGGATACACCGCAAGAGAAAGTAATTTATCAGGTAAGCATAAATTCTGTTTTCTTTTGCAAGGTGTATCCAGTCCACGGATTCATCCTTACTTGTGGGATACCAATACCAAAGCTTTAGGACACTGATGAAGGGAGGGAACAAGACAGGTACCTTAAACGGAAGGCACCACTGCTTGTAAAACCTTTCTCCCAAAAATAGCCTCCGAAGAAGAAAAAGTATCAAATTTATAAAATTTGGCACAAGTATGCAGTGAAGACCAAGTCGCTGCCTTACAAATCTGTTCAACAGAAGCCTCATTTTTGAAAGCCCATGTGGAAGCCACTGCTCTGGTAAAATGAGCAGTAATTCTTTCAGGAGGCTGCTGGCCAGCAGTCTCATAGGCCAAACGGATGATGCTTTTCAGCCAAAAGGAAAGAGGCAGCAGTCGCTTTCTGACCTCTCCTCTTACCAGAATAGATAACAAACAAAGAAGATGTTTGTCTGAAATCCTTAGTTGCTTGTAAATAGAACTTTAAAGCACGAACTACATCAAGATTATGCAAAAGACGTTCCTTCTTCGAAGATGGGTTAGGACACAGAGAAGGAACAACCATTTCCTGGTTAATATTCTTGTTAGAAACAACTTTAGGAAGAAAACCAGGTTTGGTACGCAAAACTACCTTATCTGCGTGGAACAACAGATAAGATGAATCACACTGTAAAGCAGATAATTCTGAGACTATTCGAGCAGAAGAGATAGCTACCAAAAACAAAACTTTCCAAGATAACAACTTAATATCTATGGAATGTAAAGGTTTAAAACGGAACCCCTTGAAGAACTGAAAGAACTAGATTTAGACTCCATGGCGGAGCCACAGGTTTATAGACAGGCTTGATTCTGACTAAAGCCTGTGCAAAAGGATAGACAGAGCAGATATCTGTCCCTTTAAAGAACTAGCCGACAATCCTTTCTCCAAACCATCTTGGAGAAAAGACAATATCCTGGGAATCCTAATCTTACTCCATGAGTAACCGTTGGATTCACACCAACAAAGCCTGGATCAGAGTATCTATAACTGACTCAGAAAAACCCCGCTTTGAAAGAATTAAGCGTTCAATCTCCAAGCAGTCAGACGTAGAGAAACTAGATTTGGATGCTTGAACGGACCCTGTATTAGAAGGTCCTGCCTCATTGGCAGTGTCCATGGTGGGACAGATGACATGTCCACTAGGTCTGCATACCAAGTCCTGCATGGCCACGCAGGCGCTATCAAAATCACTGACGCCTTCTCCTGCTTGATTCTGGCGATCAGACGAGGGAGAAGAGGAAACGGTGGGAAAACATACGCCAGATTGAAGGACCAAGGCGCTACTAGAGCATCTATCAATGCCGCCTTGGGGTCCCGGGACCTGGATCCGTAGAGAGGAAGCTTGGTGTTCTGACGGGATGCCATCAGGTCCAACTCTGGAATGCCCCATAGCCGAGTAAGCTGGGCAATACCTCCGGGTGGAGTTCCCACTCCCCCGGGTGAAAAGTCTGACGACTTAGAAAATCCGCCTCCCAGTTGTCTAGACCTGGGATGTGAATTGCTGAGAGATGGCAGGAGTGGGCCTCCGCCCACCTGATTATTTTGGTTACTTCCCTCATCGCTAGAGAACTCTTTGTTCCCCCCTGATGATTGATGTAAGCTACAGTCGTAATGTTGTCCGACTGAAATCTTATGAATTTGGCCGCAGCTAGTTGAGGCCATGCCTGAAGCGCGTTGAATATCACCCTCAGATTGAGCTACAGATGGCCGAGGAATGGAATGAAGAACTCGGCAAACAGTTAAAAGTTTCAACTTTCTGACCTCCGTCAGAAATATTTTCATTTCTACCGAATCTATTGGTGTTCCTAGGAAGGGAACCCTTGTGAGTGGGGACAGGGAACTCTTTTTGATGTTCACCTTCCACCCGTGAGACCTTAGAAAGGCCAATACAATCTCTGTGTGAGCCTTGGCTCTGTGAAAAGACGGCGCCTGAATTAAGATGTCGTCCAAATAAGGCGCCACTGCTATGCCCCGCGGTCTTAGAACCGCCAGAAGGGACCCTAGCACGTTTGTGAAAATTTTGGGAGCAGTGACTAAACCGAATGGAAGAGCCACGAATTGGTAATGCTTGTCTAGAAAAGCAAACCGGAGGAACTGATGAGGATCTTTGTGGATTAGGATATGCAGGTACGCATTCTTTAGATCCACGGTAGTCAAATATTGACCTTCCTGGATCATAGGTAAGATTGTCCGAATGGTCTCCATCTTGAATGATGAGACTCTGAGGAATTTGTTTAGAAATTTGAGATCCAGGATTGGTCTGAAAGTTCCTTCTTTTTTTGGGAACCACAAACAGGTTTGAGTAAAACCCCAGCCCTTGTTCCGCAATTGGAACTGGGTGGATCACTCCCATTGTATGTAGGTCTTCTACACAGCGTAAGAACGCCTCTCTCTTTGTCGTGTCTGTAGACAGACGAGAAATATGGAACCTTCCCCTTGGAGGGGAGTCCTTGAATTCTAGAAGATATCCCTGGGTAACAATCTCTAAAGCCCAGGGATCGAGAACATCTCTTGCCCAGGCCTGAGCGAAGAGAGAAAGTCTGCCCCCTACTAGATCCGGTTCCGGATCGAGGGCTACCCCGTCATGCTATCTTGGTAGCAGCTGCAGGCTTTTTGGCCTGTTTACCCTTGTTCCAGCCCTGATAAGGCTTCCAGGTTGCCTTGGGCTGTGAAGCGTTGCCCTCTTGCTTTGCAGCTGTAAAGGCTGAAGCGGGACCGCTCCTGAAATTACGAAAGGAACGAAAATTAGCTTTGTTTTTAGCCTTAAAAGGCTTGTCCTGGGGGAGAGCATGGCCCTTTCCCCCGGTGATTTCTGAAATAATCCCTTTCAATTCTGGCCCGAAAAGGGTCTTTCCCTTGAAAGGGATATTTAACAATTTGGATTTTGACGACACATCGGCCGACCATGACTTGAGCCAAAGCGCTCTGCGTGCCATAATGGCGAAGCCTGAATTTTTTGCCGCCAACTTAGCTAATTGCAAAGCGGCATCTGTGATAAATGAATTAGCCAGCTTTAGAGCCTTAATTCTATCCATAATTTCGTCATATGAAGTCTCCGTCTGGAGCGACTCCTCCAGCGCCTCAAACCAGAAAGCCGCTGCATTAGTTACAGGAACAATGCAGGCAATAGGTTGGAGAAGAAAGCCTTGTTGAACAAAGATTTTCTTAAGTAAACCTTCTAACTTTTTATCCATAGGATCTTTAAAAACACAACTGTCTTCAATTGGTATGGTTGTGCGATTAGCAAGTCGAAACAGCCCCCTCTACCTTAGGGACCGTCTGCCATGAGTCCCGCCTAGGGTCAGTTATGGGGAATATTTTCTTAAAAATAGGTGGGGGGACAAAAGGGACACCTGGTCTATCCCACTCCCTAGTAACAATATCCGCAACCCTCTTAGGGATCGGAAATGCATAAGTGTATACAGGAACCTCTAGGTACTTGTCCATTTTACACAACTTCTCTGGGACCACCATAGGGTCAATATCATACAGAGTAGCCAATACCTCCCTGAGCAAAACGCGGAGGTGTTCCAATTTAAATGCTAATGAATCCGACTCTGCCCGATGAGAAACCTTTCCTGAATCTGAAATTTCTCCCTCAGACATCAAATCCCTCACCTCCATTTCAGAGCGTTGTGAGGGTACATCAGATAAGGCTACCAAAGCTTCAGACTGCTCAAAATCTGTTCTTAAAACAGAGCTATCACACTTTGTAGGAAAAACTGGCAGTTTGGATAGAAAGGCCGCAAGGGAATTATCCATAACTGTCGTTAGTTGTTGCAATGTAATAGGGGCAGACGCACTAGAGGCACTAAGCGTCGCTTGCGCAACTGGTTGTGACACATGGGGAGAGGTAGACGGACTATCCTCATTACCTTCAGTCTGAGAATCATCTTGGGCCACATTTTTAAGTGCAACAATATGATCTTTAAAGTGTATAGACATATTAGTGCAATTGGGACACATTCTGAGAGGGGGTTCCACCATGGATTCTAAACACATTGAACAAGGATTTTCCTCAGTGTGTTAACCCCTTAATGCCCAAACCGGAGCAGCCTAAAGCCAACAACCGGTTAACAAACTACAGCACCTTGCCACAGCTTACTGCTGTGGCCCTACCTGCCCTTAGGGATCAGTTTTGGGGAAACAAAGCTTCTTCTAGGCCCTCAATCAGCAGCAGGGCCCTCCATGTGAAGCAGCATGAACTTGTCTTTCAAGCTAAATTAGGCCTCTCCCACTCCAAAGTTGTGAGGCCTACAAAAATCACTTCTAAGTGACTACATTTATGCCATGTGGATAATAACCCCAGTAAAACACTCCAAAGTGCTTAAAAAGGTGTCTCCAATTAGTATTTCTTAATAAATAATCGATTACCCTGCATTAGTGTCAACCAGCCAATTTAGCCCTGTCATGTAAGCATTCAATTCTATACTAAGTCTCAGAACATAGCTTACCCTCCCCACATGGGGATCTTGTCAGTCTTCTAGCATTATCACAGTCTTGTCTAGAAATAAATGACTGAACATACCTCATTGCAGTCAAGCCTGCAAACTGTTCCCCCCAACTGAAGTTTTCTGGTACTCCTCAGTCCTGTGTGGGAACACCAGTGGATTTTAGTTACAACATGCTAAAATCGTTTTCCTCTCAGCAGAATTCTTCATTACTTTTCTGCTAGAGAGTAAATAGTACAAACCGGTACCATTTAAAAATAACAAACTCTTGATTGAAGATATAAAACTACAATTCTAAACACCACATTCACTTTACCCTCCCTGAGAAAGAACCTAGTGCGTTAACGCGGCAAAGAGAATGACTGGGGGGTGGAGCTAGGGGGGGAGCTATATGGACAGCTCTGCTGTGTGCTCTCTTTGCCACTTCCTGTATGGAAGGAGAATATCCCACAAGTAAGGATGAATCCGTGGACTGGATACACCTTGCAAGAGAAATACATTTTCTTTCAATTTAACCAGCTTGCCCCACGCTCCCTAGTAACATCAAAGAGCTAATTCCGTTACCTACGTTTTTTTAAATGCTGCTAATATCCTATAAAGCTATTAGATTGACAGCATAAAAGGTTAAGTTACAGAATTTGCTTTTTGATGGAAGAAGGGACACGCACAATTTTTATACAAAAGCAAAAAGGTGTTTAACCCCTTAAACACACAATGGGCTCGATTTATCAAGCTACGGGGGACAGGCTTGTACATATGAGCCCCTGCCTGCCGCAGCTCGCCGCTGGCGGAATTCAGCATTTCATAAGAACGCTAGTTTGCGCTCTTGTGCAACGCCGCCCCCTGCCCGTGCACAGCCAATCACGTGCGGTCTGGAGCTGTCAACCACCCCAGTCAGATGAGACCGGGAAGATAAAAATTATCCACCTAAGAGGTCATAAGGAGTTAGTGAAGCAGCGGTCTGATGAACGCTGCTTGATAAATACGGATTGCAGGTTCTCTTGTGTAAACCTGCAGTCGAATGGAGCGGAGCCTTTGATAAATTGACCCCAATGTAACCTGTACTTTGCTTTTTTTTATCCCAGGAATAGCATGGGTCTTACCCACACTATTACTGCATACCTCACTCTAGGAAGCATTTGGCTATAGCACTGATTTGGCCAGCGCTAATTATCCTTATATTAAAGACGACAGCGAATGGCTAATATTGACAACAAATAGCATTGTTCGCAAATAATCACACTGGCATACAAAGCTTTACAATCCAACAAAAGACTTTATTTTAATGATAGGGTGCACAATGTAAAGAACATTACTTTAAAGCTGAAAGCTGGGCTAGACTTCACCCTCCCACTCAAGGGCTGACACGAGTTAGCAAAATGTCTTAGGCAATTCTAGGAATGTACACACCATCTGCTGCCAGCTGTGAACCTCCTGCTCTATATGCAACAGGACCAAGTGAAATGTAGCAGTATATAAAGCCTCTGTCGCAGAAAGCTGGTAATTATACCATCTAAAGCTTTAACCCCTTGACTGCCACAGAGGGCAACTTTGCATTCCTATATAAACCATATGGAGCAGGACTGCTCTCCTGTATCAATTCCATTGTCAAGTATTCTTATATTGTACTGTATACACCAATGATCATGTATATAAAGCAGCTCAATTTTGTATAAATTCAAATAATCTCTCTCTAGCAGATGAGGTTAGATTAATGGAATATTATACTCACCATTTAACTGTCCTATAAAATGTTTACTTGAGTAAACTAAAATAATATCCTAATATACATTTACACAACCATGCTGCGTCTGAAAAGTATGCTTGTTCTTTTTCCTTTCAGACGGGTTGCAATGCTGCTATTTTACTTGAACCTGCAACATTCTACACAGTGATTAGTTGGCTCAGAACTCAAACTGATTAATATCTGCCCGTTACAGCAAAGGAGGCCAGCAACATTGATTTTATTAGGATTTTCAAGAGGTCTATCCTTGAACTGCTCTTGACTATAAACTGAGCTAACAAATAAATGATGTTGCATGATTTTAAGACATTTATTTTGCAACAAAGTGCTGCTATATTATATGGGATACTATGGTTTTATGTATTCTCATCATTTGGATTTATCCCTAGCATTTGCAGTAAGTGAATATCTAGATATGGCTGTCACTCTTCCGAGAATAGATATGATTAGATTTATGAATCATCTGTGCAGCTGATGGCTGTGACTTTTAGTCAGATGGGAATCACTAAAATCCCCATTTTGGGCCCTCTATCACTGACTAACTCTCTCTGATTATAAAGGACAAAGAAATGCTGTTGTATGAGGCCATGCAGCTGCAAGGATACACAGAATGGCTTCACACCGCTCAGCAGTTTGTCCAATATTCTGCGCTCAGACTTTTCCATTTCATATATGCAAATCTTACTGACCTCCAAACCCCAAGGACGCACATGTATGCCACATTCCCACAAGTCCTTCATATGGGTTATAAGGGACACAATGTTTACTGTTGTATTTACAGAGACTTAGCAATGTAAAAAGAAAAAAAATTGCATATAAGTTTAACTCCTGAAAAGGGCTTAGACACAAAGTCATACCCAGAACAGCAATGCAGTACTGGGAGCTAGAACACATCTGGTGAACCAATGACAAAAGGCATATGTGCATAGCCGCCAATCACCAGCTAACCCCAGCGGTTCATTACTGCTCCTGAGCTTACCTAGGTATAATGTTCAACAAAGTATACTAAGAGAATGATTTTTTTTTTTCTTTAGCAGTTGTCCGTATCAGCCAGTAAGCACTTGGTATCAGTTGTACAAAAAAATGAACGTCCCGTTTGCATTACTTGAAAGGGTCATAAGTCAAATCTAACATTACAATTATGAATATGTGCACTTTTGCCATTTATTTGAACTAAAAAGCATTTTGGTCATGTAAAGCTATCACTGTTTCAGCATATACACTGCACCAGCATTCAAACACTGACCCTGCTTTATGTATTTTTTTTTACTGCAAAAATATTTGTAAATGTTGGTCTTTCATATACATAACAAAAACAATTAGAGTACAATATCCCTTTAATGAAGAGATTATAAGGCTTAATTGCAAATTGTTTTGCTGGAACCAAAAGCCATCTGGATAAAGCAATTAACTGGATTGTTTAATATTTTTACATAGAGACTGAAGCTGTAATGAGAGCACACTTGTAACTCGCCCTCATGGAGACGACAGCTCTGACTCCTTTTTATCACAGCAAAAGATGCTCACTTGGTGTGACAAGGTCTGAAAATGTCCCAATAAGGAAAGAGCGATAAGCAGTAGTATAGGATCTAGCAATTAGAAGGCAAATGATAGCTGTTTCTGTGTATGACTAGTGAGCAGGGTTTAGTCACGATGCATTAGGATAGTCTGCCCACTACAAGATAAGCTATGTTTAGAAGGTTGCCGGTGACAACACAAATGACCCAGTATATTGACAAGCTTACTACATTTACTAAAACATGTTTCTAAGCATCTAGACATGAAAAGTAGAATTAAGGTGCTCAGAGAGGTAAACATAAATATTAATGGTCAAAAAATGTTGCAGAGAGAGCACAACGCTCTGTACGAGTTGCTGTAGGAAATAGCGTAACCCCTTTAAGCTAAAGAGATGTAATTAGTAAAATCATTCTGCTGCTGTAAGCTTTTGGTGTGGGGTTTGCGACCAAATTATATTTGTAGGATAATAATTATGCGCACTTCCAAGTAAGAAATGGGTCAACATCAGACAGAAGCAGTGAAAATATCCATTTTAGTATATCCTGTTGAATGGCTTCCTTAACAATGAGTAGTCTGTTCAGTGGGAATGAATTACTGGGCTGTGCCAGCAAATGACACTCAGCTCAGGAACGTTTCCAGCACAATTCATTAATGGCCTAATCAGTGCCAGACTAAATTATTTCTCGTGGGTGCCACATGCCACCTACAATCTGGATCTCTCTGGCATACACATGGAGTACCAGAATTACCACAATATGATGTCACATGGATCACAGCCGGGGAGCAGACAGCTTGGACAGGAAGTTAAAAAATTATGGTGATGGGTTAAATTTCTATTGGATGTGTGGAAGCAGCAATATATTTTACTAAGCAGACAGGGGGGTTTGTTTATATATAAATCTAGAACAATTTGGGTGGTGGGTGACTATGCTCTATGCATCTCAATAGCTACAATTGTGGTCCCAGCTGGAGAAGCTTCTAGTTTACCCCACTAATCACCAGCCAGAACAGTCTCTGCACTATTCGCATCCACCTTAATCCACTCCCTTCTACTTACAGGAAAGATTTGTGTGAGTCCAACAAAAGGGTTAAAAGTACTGTGTCCCTTCTGATCACCATGAGCTTTATATACACAACACTTTAAACTGCACTAATTGTAAATCATTGATTTAAGGTTTAGCTAGTTTCTCTCATAGGGCTACATACAGATATATGAATAAATAAAATAAAACCTAATTGTAGCTCCCTGGAAACAATTTCCTTTAGAATGACTGAGGAACATCCAATTAATTGAATTATTTCATACACAATGTAAATATTCAGTGAATCTGGATTTAACGGACAGTGCAGTAAATATTATCAGAACACAACAGCTAACGGGAGATGCTGCAGATTCCTCCAGTGCCAGGAAAAGAAATGACAGGACCTACACTCACAATAACCGCATCATCCTCGCTTTCCCAGTATCTTTCTGCATTTTGATGTTAACTGAAAGTGATAACATTTTCTGACAGCCACAAGATAACCGAGGAAATGCTGGTGAGTAGCAGCGACTGAATCGCTTGTGTACCATGGCAGCATTTCCAGACATCTGCCGCTTGGTACAGCCTCTCTCTGTCTATCAATGAAGCCAATGCCAGCTTATAAATTTAGTCACGTTACCAGGCATGAACCTTGGGTTGAGGACAGCGTTGCGAAGATGCTGCTGCTCTGTAACAATGATGAACAAATTCTATAGTGAATGTTCCTTTTTAATTGGCAATGTCATTAAAGATGAGAGGCTTTGTGTGCCCTCTCAAAATGAAAAATATAACAAATAAATAGCATTATTTAACTACACAACCCATAATCAAATCTTAACATGCTACACACGTAACCAAGCCCATATAAATAAGCGCCACAAACAGAAATACTATTATATAAAAAAAGCCATCATTTTAAAATCCATCATCTAAGCCAATAAAATTCAATCTAGTTTATTAATATCAAAATCCCTAAAGTGGGAGCCTGACACGATGACAAATGTTATAAAAATATCAATATCACCTGGCCCAGACTGTAAGTGACCACAACAGCTGCTGGAAGCAAATCCGTCATTACTGCAGGTAGCAGCGACACACAATACAAACTTGTCATGCACATGTAATCCAAAGGACACCTTGTACCCTGATATAGTCGACAACACAGAAGCATTTGTATATTAGCTTTAGTTTTTTCCTTTAATCTTTTATTACCCAATCAACTGATCAGTGCCATTCAATGCCACCTGTAACAACTACACCAATATAAAGTGCTATGTTTAAATCTCATTACCAATGTAATAAAAAGGAGGCATCTAAGCGAAGGAGCCAGACAATTTTTGGTTCAGACCCTGGACAGGACTTGTTTATTGGTAGGTGAATTTATCCACCAATCAGCAAGAACAACCCAGGTGTTCACCAAAAACAGGCCGGCATCTAAACGTACATTCTTGCTTTTCAAATAAAGATAGCAAGAGAATGAATACAATGTGATAATAGGAGTAAATGAGAAAGTTGCTTAAAATTGCATGCTTTATCTGAATCACGAAAGAAAAAAATGTGGGTTCAGTGTCCCTTTAAGTAGTTGGTTATAAAACAGTTAACTATGTGTTGTGCTATGCCGATATATTTTCTTACTGTATTTACAAAGTTTATCTACCTTACACAAACTATATCACTAATAAATCAAGAACCAGTGTATATGTACTTTGCTGTTTGTCTAAGTTCTGTTTGACCTATTTCACACCATAATGTCAAAGAATAATGTGAAAAAAGCAGTTAGGTAAAATGATGAATGTAGCATAACTTATGAGTGACAGAGGTTCAGATGAGAAACAGGTGACCCCACACACATAGGCTGATCTCCCAGAGCAAGGACATTACAGCACCAAACAGGGCACATAGCAAAAAAAAAAAAAAAAAAAAAAGACAATGACATAAGCAGTGTCCAACAACTTACATCAGATCCCTGAACAAGGAAGAGGTCACTAACAGATACTAACTTGGCACTTGGGTAGGCATCATATCCCCCACCCAAAAAGGGAACAAAGGACCTAAACCCTGATCAGGAGAGAGTTGGGGGACAAAGACTAAATCAGGGGGCCACTGGCAGGGAACAGGACCCCACAAATTAGAGAGGGGGGCACTGTCAGGGAACACAGTAGAGCAATGGGTCACTGGTAGGGAGCAGGGGCCCCACTGCCAGGGAACCCACAAAATAGAGCACGGGGGTCTCTGACAGGGAACAGTGGGCCCACAGAATAAAGCCCAGGGTTCACTGACAGGCAACAGGGGGGTCACTGACAGGGAGCATGGGGCACACAGAGTAGAAAAGGGCGTCACTGACAGGTTAGAGCATGGAGCTCAATCAGGGGGCACAAACACTAGAGCAGGGGATCACAGACCTCATCAGGGGACACAGGCAACAAGAGTTGTGTAAACAATAAACTGGGGGCCCATAGACCCAAGCAGGGGAAATAGACAGTGAACAAGGGGTCCATAGACACTGGTGAGGGACATTTGTAGTGAACCCAGTGCAGGGGCATAATCAGAAGAAAACTTTGTGTCACAGGTGGGGACACACGAACACTAACTCCCGTGTCACCCTCCCCAGGGGCACTAACTCCCGTGTCACCCTCCCCAGGGGCACTAACTCCCGAGTCACCCTCCCCAGGGGCACTAACTCCCGAGTCACCCTCCCCAGGGGCACTAACTCCCGAGTCACCCTCCCCAGGGGCACTAACTCCCGAGTCACCCTCCCCAGGGGCACTAACTCCCGAGTCACCCTCCCCAGGGGCACTAACTCCCGAGTCACCCTCCCCAGGGGCACTAACTCCCGAGTCACCCTCCCCAGGGGCACTAACTCCCGAGTCACCCTCCCCAGGGGCACTAACTCCCGAGTCACCCTCCCCAGGGGCACTAACTCCCGAGTCACCCTCCCCAGGGGCACTAACTCCCGAGTCACCCTCCCCAGGGGCACTAACTCCCGTGTCACCCTCCCCAGGGGCACTAACTCCCGAGTCACCCTCCCCAGGGGCACTAACTCCCGAGTCACCCTCCCCAGGGGCACTAACTCCCGAGTCACCATCCCCAGGGGCACTAACTCCCGAGTCACCCTCCCCAGGGGCACTAACTCCCGAGTCACCCTCCCCAGGGGCACTAGCTCCCGTGTCACCCTCCCCAGGGGCACTAGCTCCCGTGTCACCCTCCCCAGGGGCACTAGCTCCCGAGTCACCCTCCCCAGGGGCACTAACTCCCGGGCACGAACTCCCGTGTCACCCTCCCCAGGGGCACTAGCTCCCGTGTCACCCTCCCCAGGGGCACTAACTCCCGTGTCACCCTCACCAGGGGCACTAACTCCCGTGTCACCCTCACCAGGGGCACTAAACCTTGGGTAGTACTGATGCCCGCGCATGCGCACAGCGCTATAATCTTACCGGTCCGCAAGCTCCTTGCTCAGCACCCAACTGAAGGAGAATACTAAGCGCGAGCCAGCTCTAGCCGCTGAGTGACGTCACGGTAGACCTGCCCCTTTGCCGGCTGTGCAGCCAATCGGTATGTACTCATCATTGTTCCCCGCACGCATCTAACTCTCCACCAATCAGCCCCATCTGTTTTTGCCTCCTCCCTACACATTTCTAAAGCGCCGCCAATGATCGTCAAGCAACTGCTGACAGAACCACGCCTTCTCCTTCATTCTAAACAAATTCAATTCAAAAAGCTGATTTTTAGAGTCATTGTTGATAGGCTCCTTCGCTATCAATCGTGATTGGTTGATGGCCAATATTCCGAGATTCCGCCTCTTCTCATTGGTTTACCCATATGGGGCGTGGCATTAAGGGATTCCTAGTATCCTAGAAGAACCGTCTGAATATGGCGAATGATGTCACCGGATAGTCGGGACAGACATGGTCATGGGGAGTCCGTTAGCTTCCTGGGAACTCGAGCGCGCTGCCTTCATTTTTTTGGAGCGAAGGAACGTCGGCTAAATAATGACGTCACGCGTGTTACGTTGTTATGACGTCATCGTGTTTACTATTCGCACGTTTTATGGCACTGCGGTCTGTGAGTCACAGGCGGAATTTGTTGTGTTGGCAAAAGAACGAGTGGCACTTTTTGCTACCCGGTGATGGCTGGTAAAGGGCTTAGTATA
This sequence comes from Bombina bombina, assembly GCF_027579735.1. Taxonomy (NCBI): domain Eukaryota; kingdom Metazoa; phylum Chordata; class Amphibia; order Anura; family Bombinatoridae; genus Bombina; species Bombina bombina. The sequence continues at coordinate 33,819,845 of NC_069500.1, read as the reverse complement.
TTCCATGGTATCTGGATTTATATATATTAGTATTTTTTTTTTATTAAAGGGACAGTAAAGTAGAAATTAAACTTAAATGATTCAGGCAGCAGAGCATACAATTTGTAACAACTTTCCAATTTACTAATTTCCTTTGTTGAAAAACATACTTAAGTAGGCTCAGGAGCAGCAAAGCACCCCTGGGAGCTAGCTACTTACTGGTGCCTGCACATGTATGCCTCTTGTCATTGGCTCACCTTCAGCTAGCTCCTGGTAGTGCATTGCAAAAGCATACAAAGAGCATGAAGCAAATCTGATAATAGTACACAGGAAAGTTGTTAAAATGTTATGTTCTATCTGAATCATGAAAGTAAAAAATTGTGTTCCATATCCCTTTAATTTTATGTGTAATGTCCTCAGTTTATTTACTAGTGGTTTTGCACATTATTTATGATGGCTACATAGTAGTACCGCTCTATTCTACCAAACATTCCTATTAAATCACATTTTACAAATGCTAAGGGCAAGATTTATGATGAGGCAAATCCCTCGATTAGTTACAGGCTCGCTTATTTGAGCCTGTGTGCTCTTATTTTTTGCTACCCAATAGATTTTGTTACCGGGGATACTGCGCATGTGTAAGCACAGATGATGCTAAAACGTCTGAAATGCACTGATGTAGTTTGCTCATGAGCATTATCATCAGTAGCAAAATCTAACGGCTTCCTGCATTCCTGTTCTATAATGTTTTGCTACTGTTCCCCTTAGGTCACTTACTGACTTTGTCATATACTCTAGTCCCATTACTCATGTCATCAAACACTTTGTTGCTGTTTTAACATTCTGTATTTTGCCGATTATTAACTACCTCTATTGGACACATATCTCTAATTGGGAGGTTGGGTCCACACACCTCTAAATTTAACCTATCAGTTGTTTACCGGCTCAGACTGAGGTTACTATTGGTCCATTTTTCTAGCGCGCAGGCGCATTGATCAGCTTTAGACGCTGAGTTTTGTTTTATAAGTTGTGATGTCGTTTGAGTAGTATACACCTGATGAAACGGTTGTAATACCGGGAAACGCGTAGTGTATAGGGTTTTAAATAAACTGTACTTTGTTTTTACCCTGCGGCATCACACTACCATTTTTTAAACTTTCTATCTTTATTGAATGCTGCGAGTGAGTTTGAAAATAGCCTATCTTGGAAGTATTTGACTGACTCCGTCTGGTTCCTGTTACACTCTGATTGTGTTGGATCACTACTCGTGAGGAGAGCTTGCTGGGCAGCTTTTAATAGTCCAGTCTATCTTTGTGGCACTTCTCAAGTGCCTGACATCTAGTAAGTGATGTCAGGCATCATGGAACACTATAGCCGCGTTCGGCAAACACCGAAACCCAGCGCCAGTTAAATCCCCTGAGTGATGAGATGGCGCTGGGAAATGTCACGTTTTTGGGAGCTCCCAAGTCGCGTCATAGGGAGCTAAAACACTCAGACGCTTGCTTTTCTCACTCCCAGCGTTACCAGCAAGCTGGAAGCGCTGGGACTGACATCATCTGAGCATTCAGCGAACGCCCAGCACCTCGCTTGGAAGCCTTCCCGAACGCTCCAAGCGAGCCTGGGCTCGCTGGAGTCGCTTGCCGAACGCGGCTTATAGTAATCTTTTTAAGACTTAATAAAGTCGTCCGGAGAACAAATGTACCAATATCACGCTGGGTATACCGAAAACGGAGTACATATAGTCGCTCACTGGGCTATCTTCAATGTTCCAACCTGGCTTCCTGGCTGTTTCCCAAACATGTGCAACATCCGCGTTCGGCAGTCGTCTGACAACAAAGGCTCTCCCGCCTCTGTGTAGAGTAGTGACGCTCCGTCCACGTGTTGTACACGTAATACTGTAGATACCTTACAATGAGAATACAATGTTTGTAACTGGGAATTAAAGGGACAGTCTAGTCAAAATTAAACTTTCATGATTCAGATAGGGCATGCAATTCTAAACAACTTTCCAATTTTCTTTTATCATTAAATTTGCTTTGTTCCCTTGGTGGTATTTTTGAAAAGCTAAACCTAGGTAGGCTCAAAATGATTTCTAAACCGTTGAAAACCGCCTCCTAGCTCAATCCATTTTGAAAGTTTTTCACAGTTAGACAGTTCTAGTTCATGTGTGTCATATCGATAACATTGTGCTCACTCCCGTGGAGTTATTTAGGAGTCTGCACTGGTTGGCTAAACTGCATGCCTGTCAAAAGCACTGAGATAAGGGGACAGTCTGCAGAGGCTTAGATACAAGGTAATCACAGAGGTAAAAAAGTGTATTAATATAACTGTTGGTTATGCAAAACTGGGGAATGGGTAATAAAGGGATTATTTATCTTTTAAAACAATAACAATTCTGGTGTAGACTGTCCCTTTAAGGTTGAGTTTTACCGCTGAGGACCATCTTTCTTGTCCTTCTCAATGCACAAAGTCAGAAAAAAGATTGTTTGCTGTATTCACTCACAAGCGGCTGCAACATGAAAAGTAAAAAAAAATCCTTTATTGAAATACAAAGTTAGAAATGACATCGGCATTGCACCCATAGTGTAAAAATACTGAGCAGCGTTCACCCTACGCGTTTTATGCCTATAGTGTTTCCTCAGGGATGACTTTCATTTGCTCATTTCTGCTTATTTGTGTGAGTACTGAATCTTATTAACCACTTCCCTACCGAATAACAGCTTCCTGCTACTACAGCCTACTGGAAAAACACCTGTCCAATTGGAAACATGAGTAATATGTAGATGAAAGAGCCAGGAATAAAAGGGCAGCAAAATTAAAATGCTGTAAGACAGAATCTAAATGAGTAAAACAAAAAATCACTTAAAAAGGAACGTTGTAACATTTCTACCACTCTCCATTAGTATATTGCAACATATGCAAAGAAATACAGAACCGGGAAACTCCACCCTAGTACCTCCAGTGTAAAAGAAAAATATACACCTAGTAAATATGTAAACATAAACACTGCCTAAATTAGCTATTAAAGGGACAGGAAACCCCAATATTTTATTTCATGGTTTGTATAGAACATACAATTTTAAACAACTTTCCAATTTAATTCTATTATCAAGTTTTCTTCATTCTCTTGTTATCCTTTGCTGAAGGAATAGCACTGCACCACTGGCAGCTAGCTGAACACATCTAGTTAGCCAGTTACAAGAGACAAATATGTGTAGGCACCAATCGGCAGCAGCTCCCATAGCATAGGATATGTGCACATTTGAAAATAGAAGTGAATTTAAAAGTGTCTTAAAATGACACGCTCTATCGCACTGGTTTTCAAACCTGCTCTCAGACCTCCTTAACAGGACAAATTTTGAGGATATCTGAACTTGAGCACAGGTGAAATAATCAGCTGATTAATAAACCTGGTTATTTTACCTGCTCTAACCCAAGGTAATCCGGAAAACATGGACTGTTCAGGAGACTTGAGAAAAAGGTTTGAAAATCAGTGCTCTATCTGAATCATGCACGTTTAATTTTGACTTTAATATCCATTTAAATATAGTAAACTATACACTTCAATACAAATGTAAAGGAGAAAACCACTTCCTAAACATGTCTGTCAGTTACAGTAAATATTACCCTATCTTAGTTACCTGTGTACTGCTTCATATACCTAATCTCATTGATACCAAAAGGTGAGTAAAAATCTGGAAAACCTCTTTCTTATTAAGCATAGGTGAGAAATAGCTCAGTAGATGTGAGGGTACGGGATCAAGCGGACAGTTAGTGAGGATTCAGTTTTAAGATTGGATATCAGAGTGCCAAACAACGTAGGCAGGGTCTATGGGCAGATAGTCAAATACCTAAGGTAACAATAGGTTGAAATAATATGATTTAATACATAAGATAAAAAAGTTGGTACATTTAAAATTATACAACAATTAGTCATGGATCCATGTTACACTTTAAAATATATATTGAAACAATAGGAACAATTTAAAAATGCTTGTAGAACAATAAATAACAACAAAAAAATCTAACAAATAATGTCTATCGCTTAAAACTTAAATTCTAATATGTGAATGCTAGGAGCACTTATGCACACTCTATTTATAAAAACAATGGGTTACAATGCACAGGTGGATAGATTCCAGGTTGCTTGAAACCGGTGGATGTGAAATGTAAGTGGCTCCAAATTGGGGTTTTGCCTATGTGTTTATCCAAAATTGTGTAACTCCTAACAGGTGGACAAAAAATGTTACAGGAATGTCTAGAACCTGAATTCAAAATATAAGACCTGAGGTTGTGCCTATGTGTTTATCCAAAAAGGGTGTAAATCCTAACAAAAAAATGTGAGAAAAATATTGCAGGGGTGTGTGAACCTTATTTTCAAAATAAACAATGAATTCAAAATAAAACGATATACAAGTGAATTTTTGACAAATCAACTAATGCAAACATAAAGCACAAATAGAACCAAATAAAAACAACAGCACAACTTTAACGTGTCTTCAAATGTGTTTCTGCTTGCAAACTGTGATGTGATGTGAACAAATATCTGTTATAAACACTGAATAGTGGCAAAACTTTGTGATTGGATTAAAATTGAACACAGGCTCTAAATTGATTCCCTAAAATACAAATCTAAAGGGCTCAGAGTTGCTGAGCTAGATATAAGGGACTTGCTCAAAGAGCCTCGAGATATTAATTAAAAGAGACCATATAACAACAGTGGGTTAAAAAACGGATGATATAACATAAAATGCTTAAAAGTCCAAATAAATATTCAAATTGGATAATAAGAATCTTGCTATAGTCTATCTCAATATGGATCCCAACTGCTGATTATGTAGAAGTCTTCTTGGGCAGTTACTATAGCAAGATTCTTATTATCCAATTTGAATATTTATTTGGACTTTTAAGCATTTTATGTTATATCATCCATTTTTTAAACCACTGTTGTTATATGGTCTCTTTTAACATCTCGGGGCTCTTTGAGCAAGTCCCTTATATCTAGCTCAGCAACTCTGAGCCCTTTAGATTTTAATTTCAGGGAATCAATTTAGAGCCTGTGTTCAATTTTAATCCAATCACAAAGTTTTGCCACTATTCAGTGTTTATAACAGATATTTGTTCACATCACATCACAGTTTGCAAGCAGAAACACATTTGAACACACGTTAAAGTTGTGCTGTTGTTTTTATTTGGTTCTATTTGTGCTTTATGTATGCATTAGTTGATTTGTCAAAAATTCACTTGTATATCGTTTTATTTTGAATTCATTGTTTATTTTGAAAATAAGGTTCACACACCCCTGCAATATTTTTCTCACATGTTTTCCCTTGTTAGGATTTACACCCTTTTTGGATAAACACATAGGCACAACCTCAGGTCTTATATTTTGAATTCAGGTTCTAGACATTCCTGTAACATTTTTTGTCCACCTGTTAGGATTTACACAATTTTGGATAAACACATAGGCAAAACCCCAATTTGGAGCCACTTACATTTCACATCCACCGGTTTCAAGCAACCTGGAATCTATCCACCTGTGCATTGTAACCCATTGTTTTTATAAATAGAGTGTGCATAAGCGCTCCTAGCATTCACATATTAGAATTTAAGTTTTAAGCGATAGACATTATTTGTTGTTGTTTTTTTTTTTTTTTTTGTTATTTATTGTTCTACAAGCATTTTTAAATTGTTCCAAGTGTTTCAATATATATTTTAAAGTGTAACATTGATCCATGACTAATTGTTGTATAATTTTAAACGTACCAACTTTTTTATCTTATGTATTAAATCATATTATTTCAACCTATTGTTACCTTTGGTATTTGACTATCTGCCCATAGACCCTGCCTACGTTGTTTGGCGCTCTGATATCCAATCTTAAAATTGAATCCACCCTTGGCAACTAGGTGCCAATTTATTAGAGCTGGAGGTCTGTTGCGTTATAGTTGGCGCTTAGTTATCACCTTTCCGGACAGTTAGTGAGGCCAAGGAAGATATAAGGGCAGAAACGTTATCCTTAGTAACAGGGGCAAAGGAGCTGAGCTTGAGGAAATGCAGGGTTTGGATGTCTGTGAATGATTGAAGGGCTGGCGATTGCTAGTGGGTGGCGAGAGTGGCGAGCCTAATGGAGTCTTTATTTTGTTATTTAAATAGTGGGTTACATCTTGAGCTGAGGGACAAGTGGTCATAGGAGATGGGGGTGTTTGGAGAAAGAAATTCAAAGCAGAGAAGAAAGGTTAAAGTTGAACTTGAAACCCAAACTTTGCTTCATTCTCATGTTATTCTTTGTTAACGAGATATCTAGATAGGCAGCGTTCAAATGTCTGCAGCGCTACATGACAGGAAATAGTGCTCTTGTTAATGTGTAACATTGCAGCACTATATGGCAGCAGTTTTGCAACAGACACGTGCACGCTCCTGAATGTACCATCCTGCTTTTCAACAAAGGACAACAAGGAAAATAAAGAACATTTGATAGTAGAAGTAAATTGTTAAGTTGTTTCATCTTTCTGTATCAATATCGATTGTGTGGGGTTGCTGTATCGGAGCCCCTGGGTTGTACTTGCCATCTGGGCCAAAAGTTTCCACCTGCATTGCAATATAATGCTCATAAAAAGCCCTAAAAGATTTTGCATGATTTCCCCATGCCGGCAAATTTCTCATCAGACCCTGAATGTCTTTGCTACCAGAAGGTGTGATACATTGATAAGTAGTATATTAGCCCCTTCACGCCATTAGGACATTCCATGCTGTCCTAACAGCGCTGTGCTTTATCGCCGTTAGGACGGCATGGAATGTCCTACCATAAACGGCGTCCTGCAGCCTCCCCCTTTGACATAGGCAAGGATCAGCCTGGGGAGCGTGCCTAGCAGCATAGGCAGTACCCAATAATCCGATCACGGCCTTGAAATCGTGATCACATCAAAGATTGCGTGATTTCATTTTCACTAATAGTGTTTACATTGGAACATGGTTCCAATGTGAACACTATAATACCGGCACAAAGAGGTCCATTAAATACAATATAATTGCATAATCAACAAATGCATAATAAAAAAACAGCGCAAAAACACGTAATTTCAAGTGTGAGTAGTAGAATTTTTCTGACAAATTTTAAGGTTAGTGCAATTTTCCTTCCCCCTGCATCATGTGACATCAATCAGCCAATCACAAAAGGGATATATGTATTCTGTGAATCTTGCACATGCTCAGTAGGATCTGGTGCCTCAGAAAGATTGCAAATAAAAAGAGTAGGCACATTTAGATAATGGAAGTGAATTGGAAAGATGTTTAACGTGTGCTCTTTCTGAATCATGAAAGTTTGACTTTGACTTTAGTGGTCCTTTAACCTTTTTACAGCCAGGGTGCTTTGCATAAGAAAGGTGTTAGACTGCAGTATCCTGGTTGTAACCTTGGAAGAATAGAGGCACACTTCAAAGGGACACTATTCACTATTATCTGACTCCATTAGAGGGGCTTAATTCCCATTTGCTAAATCACTTGAAAGTGATGCAGCATAACTGTAAAAAGGAAGATATTTTGGATTTCTCCAGCTCATGATAGTAATTGGTCTGTGACCAGTTATACTTCAGCTACGGTCAATCAGCTTTGTGACAGATACCCCGGCTACCCCGACTGGGTAGCTCCGCCAAACGGGTCCTGCTTCCTCCCTGCCGACTGCAGCTATGTAGCTGGCAAGTGACCACAGCCTGTAGCCACCCCTGATGCCCGACAACAGCAGTACTCGGGGTCCCACCCTGTGGCAGACTCTGGCTACCCAGACTAGGTAGCTCTGCCAGAGGGTCCTTCCTCTGCCTGGAACAGGCTGCTGTGTAGCCCAGGAAAGTGATTACAGCTAGAGCCCACTCAAATAACTAGACATACTAGCATTCAGGTGAAACAGGAACAGGTTTATTAGGAAACACACACATCTTTTATACACACAAATCATCTTGAAAAAACACTGAACAATCCCACAATTTTCCCGCCCCATCAGACAGACCGGTGCCTCCATAGCAGCCACAGTCCCACAGAATCCCAGGACCCAGTGGTGACGGTTTCGGGGTGACCCTGAGGGAGCGGCGGCACTGCCACAGTCCAAAAAGTGGCGTGATTCGTTACTGGGGACCGGAGATACAGCCCGTTGAAGTTATGGGGGTAGGGGTGTCCAAAACCCCCGTTTCCCAAAGGAGCTCCCCTCCGGTAATTCCCCCACCTCTTGTCCTCCCTAGGGGCTAATCTCCAAAAGAGCGGCGCTCTGGGGCACATGGTTGCTGGAGCGACCAGGGATAAAGTTAGCGTGTGTCCTGCTGTTCTGTGGCCGACCGGGAGTTCCAGGAGCCCGGCCAGCCTAGGAGGGTTTTCCTGGTCATACACCAGCTCTTCTCTTGACGAGTTTAGAACACAAAACAAGCAACCAAAAGCTTCCAGGGATTGTGGTTGCTCTGAGGAGCCCAAAACTGAGAAACAACAGGGGTTAGGTTGTGGGGGGGGGGTAGTCTTAGCTGTCTGGTATCCGTGACAAGCTTCATCAGTGCTGATTTCAAACTTTGCTTTATCGTGATTGATTTCATGGCATTTCACTGAAATCCTACAAGATTTCAAAGTAAACTTCTTTAACCTGAGGGAAATAAAGTGACTGTGCTTCAAATGCCAGATGCACGCTCACTTGTAAGTCCCAGGACTACAATCCATATTGGCTCCTTAAAGTAATTTACAATGGAATGTGGCTATTGAGGAATTTTTAAGGTAAAACATCTTCCTTTTTTATATAGCGACTAGTCCTAAAGCCTGTGTACACGGGCCATTTTTTGCAGTACAACCATCCTACCCCTCTCTCCCCCCCTCTCTTTTGCGCTCTCTCCCCCCTCTCTTTTGCTCTCTCCCCCCTCTCTTTTGCTCTCTCTCTCCCCCCTCTCTTTTGCGCTCTCTCCCACTCTTTTTTGCTCTCTCTCTCCCCCCTCTATTTTGCTCTCTCTTTCCCCCTCTATTTTGCTCTCTCTTTCCCCCTCTATTTTGCTTTCTCCCCCTCTCTTTTGCTCTCTCTCCCCCCTCACTCTTTTGCGCTCTCTCTTTCCCCCTCTCTCTTTTGCTTTCTCTCTCCCCCCCTCTCTTTTGCTCTCTCCCCCCCTCTCTTTTGCTCTCTCTCTCCCCCCTCTTTTTTGTTCTCTCTCTGCCCCTCTTTTTTGCTCTCTCTCCCCCTCTCTTTTACGCTCTCTCTCCCCCCTCTTTTTTGCTCTCTCTCCCCCCTCTTTTTTGCTCTCTCTCCCCCCTCTTTTTTGCTCTCTCTCCCCCCTCTTTTTTGCTCTCTCTCCCCCCTCTTTTTTGCTCTCTCTCCTCCCTCTTTTTTGCTCTCTCTCTCCCCCCTCTTTTTTGCTGTCTCTCTCCCCCCTCTTTTTTGCTCTCTCTCTGCCCCTCTTTTACTCTCTCCCCCCCTCTCTTTTGCTCTCTCTCCCCCTCTCTTTTGCTCTCTCTCTCCCCCCTCTTTTTTGCTCTCTCTCTCCCCCCTCTTTTTTGCTCTCTCTCTCCCCCCTCTTTTTTGCTCTCTCTCTCCCCCCTCTTTTTTGCTCTCTCTCTCCCCCCTCTTTTTTGCTCTCTCTCCCCCCTCTTTTTTGCTCTCTCTCCCCCCTCTTTTTTGCTCTCTCTCCCCCCTCTTTTTTGCTCTCTCTCCCCCCTCTTTTTTGCTCTCTCTGCCCCTCTTTTTTGCTCTCTCTCCCCCTCTCTTTTACTCTTTCTCTCCCCCTCTTTTTTGCTCTCTCCCCCCTCTTTTTTGCTCTCTCTGCCCCTCTTTTTTGCTCTCTCTCCCCCTCTCTTTTACTCTTTCTCTCCCCCTCTTTTTTGCTCTCTCTCTGCCCCTCTTTTTTGCTCTCTCTCTGCCCCTCTTTTTTGCTCTCTCTCCCCCTCTCTTTTGTGCTCTCTCTCCCCCTCTCTTTTGCACTCTCTTCCCCTTTCTTTTGCGCGCTCTCTCCCCCCTCTCTTTTGCTATCGCTCTCTCCTCCCTCTCTTTTGCTCTTTCTCTCCCCCCTCTCTTTTGTTGAAAAGCAGGGCCATAAGCTTAGGAGCTGGTCCATTTCTGTAGCACTATATGTCAGCAGTTTTGCAGGAATGTTTCCATTTGCAAGAGCACTAGAGGGCAGCACTTTTTTCTCTCATGTAGTGCACTAGATGCGTACCTAGGTATCCCTTTAACACAGAATATTATGGGAATAAAGTGTATTTGATAATAGAAATAAATTGGAAAGTTTAATAAAATGGTTTGTTCTGTCTGAATCACAAAAGGACATTTTGGGTTTCATATCCCTTTAACTTGCATGATTATACAATACGTCATAGTTCAGTATACAAATGGCCAAATCTACTCTCTGCATATTGATTTAAGTGCATGAATGCTCTATTTATCTCTGCATATAGATAACAAACACTAAATACCTATTATTAGATCAGCATAGACTCACTCTGTCCCTACTATTGGTGCAATATAGTGGTCATTTCATTTTTCCGGGATCCCAATATGGTAAAGTTAAAGGGATATAAAAACCAAACATTTTCTTTCTTGATTCACCCAGAGCATGCAGTTTTAGACAACTTTCCAATTTACTTCTATTATCTGATTTGTTTAATTCAATTTGTATCCTTTGTTTAAAAAGCATACCTAGGTAGGTTCAGGAGCACTAGGAGCTAGCAGCTGATTGGTTGATTGAAGCAAACTGGAAAGTTGTTTAAACTTGTATGCATCTGAATCATGAGAGAAACACTTTGGGTTTTATATCCCTTTTAATGGATAGTACACAACTTCAAATTAGCTTTGTTCCCATGATATTCTTTGTTGAAGAGATACCTAGGTAGCATCTGGTGCACTACATATCAGGAAATAGTGCTGCCCTCCAGTGCTCTTGCAAATGGATAACATTCTTGCAAAAACTGCTGCCATATAGTAAAAAAAATAATAAAAAAATTCTCAGCACTCCAAATAAATATAATGTGTTTTTAATTATCACAAATTTCTGGAAAGAGAAGTTAAAATAGCCAGTAGGTGGATCTGTCCGCTTGTGTTGCAGCAAAGCCAAGCAAGCTGAAATTAATCAGTTTAACCAGACCTGAGCTATCGAGCAGATTTCAAAGGAACAAGATCTTCCTGTCTATAAATCAGTCCAGATTGGAAGGCATAGAAAGAACTGTTTGCAGAAAAATGCAAGTGAAGTCTGTGTTGTGCGATTATTTTATTAGGTTTATAATGCTGTTTAGCAAATGTTTTTGTTCATTTAACTTAGTTTAATTATATATTCTGTGTTGTGTGATTATTTTATTAGGTTTATAATGCTGTTTAGCATTTAAAGTTTTCATTTCAAAGCTTTAAAAATAATGTATTAGGTGTTACTTATGACAATTTTGAGAGGGGCCTGGAACCTAACTCCCTCACTTCCCATTGACTTACATTATAAACTGGGTTTCAATTTACAACGGTTTCGATTTACAACCATTCCTTCTGGAACCTAACCCCGGCGTAAACTGAGGGCTACCTGTATATTCATTTGGAGTGCTGAGAATGTTTTTAAAGTGAATGTCAATTTTCAGCAATGAGTGCCCGGTTTTTAAAAATACTGTTAAAAACAGGGGCACTTTCATTGATGAAAATTTACATTGCACCGGATTTGTAGAAATACTTAAATTTTACTTCTGCAAAGCCGGATCGCCGATCCCAGCCTCAGTTCCTCTGTACTGACGTCAGAAATGACAAAACCGGCTTCCTCCAATCATGGCTTGCACCCCAGAGCGCCCATCTCGTGATGCCCGGCTGTGATTGGAGGAAACCAGTTTCGTCATTGCTGTGGTTGTACAGCAGGAAGAAGAAGACGGGGATCATCGATCCGGCTTTGCAGAAGTAAAAGGTAAGTATTTCTACAAATCCGGTGCAATGTAAACGTTCATCAATGAAAGTGCCCCTGTTTGTAAAAGTATTTTTAAAAACCGGGCACTCATTGCTGAAAATTGACATTCACTTTAATTATTTATTGTGGTAATTTGGCAATACCTCTCGTGCAGCCGTTTACATTTATTTGACTATATAACTGGAGGTGCTGTCGCTTCTATTATTTAGAACTGCCATATAGTGCTTCAGAAATGGGCTGGCTCCGTGCTTTTCAATAAAAGATACCAAGAGAAGAAGAAAAAATGATACTAGAAGTAAATTAGAAAGTTGTCTAGAATCGCTGCTCTATCTGAGTTTTATTTTCTTTTGTGATATTCATGATTAAAGGAACGAGTGCTTGTGTTTAATTAGTGCATTAAATGATAGGTCGGCATAGTCACAGCAATTTGTTTACTGTGCTCATATCTCCCACCAACATTTACTGCCCAGTATCCAGGACCGGCAGGTTAGGGTCAGAGTCTGGAAAGCCCGGCGTGGTTAGGTTGTGCCATAGGTGAAGTCAGTCACAGTTGTGGTTCAGTAACCTGAAAAAGCGAGACACTTAATAGCTCTTATAAAAATGTGTTTAGAAAATGCTTTTACTATTTTGTAACCTGCGATGGAACCTTCCTCCTTTTACTTAAATGTTGTGAGTGCACCAAAGGCTCTGTATGCTCTCAGATTGGCGCTGGGGCTATAAAAGACTCCAATCTCATACACTATAATAGCCATTAAACTCTTCATCTATAGTAACAATGTTTACTGATTTGCCGCAATATATTGTTTAGCAAAGCCACTTAAAGAATAACAGGGGTTATGATACAGTGCTCTTTTAATAAAAACAAATATATTACCCCAAAGTAAACATAAAAACAAACAGATTGTGTAAAAATAATACAGCAAACAACTTGTTTTTTTTTATAATGAGAATGTATACATTTTCATTGTAGCCACTGCCCCCAGGGAGATAAGAGAGCTAACATACGGATAACTTAAAGGGACAGTATACTATAAAATTCTTTTTTCCTTAATGTGTTTCCAATTAGTGTTTTTACCAGCTGCAGAGTATAAAATCTATGAGATTTGCTTTTTTATTCCAAGTTGTTTTTTATTGGTATATTTCAAGAATACAAAATCCGTTCAGAGATACAGATCACAAATGACAATAACAAAATAAAACAGTCAAAATATCAAGTTAGAGTAACATTTTCTGAAAACATGAAAATTAGAAGATAAGATAACCAAAGCATAGACAAGTAGAAAACAACTGTCTACCATGCCATATCATAGTTTCAAACCAGTATTACACAACATGTCTGAAAAATGTACCGTTAATCATTGAAAATTCTCTATCTGAGTGGGTAAGTATGTGAAGGTAAGTGGAAACTCCGTAGTGTGTGAGTGACTAAAGAGAGCTTTCTGAAGCTATATATTGTGTCCACATATTTTGTGCATTAATATAATGATCCCTAGTGTCCAATCTAAAAGCTTTATATTCCTCTAGTTCTATAAGATCGCTAACTTTGTTTCTCCACATTGTGATATTAGGGGGGGCTTGGGATTTCCAGTTCTTTGCAATAAGTGCTTTAGCACTATTTGTGAATATGCGAAGCAAAATGATATGGGACTTGGAGGGGAGTTTGATGTGTTTATTTAGAAGAAATACTAAGGGGTCAAAGGGGAGTATGAGTTGGAAAATTTTCTCAATTTCACCAAGAAGAGTTCTCCAGAACCAAGTGATGCTGTTGCACCACCACCACATGTGGCCCATTCCACTCCCCGAGTGCCCGCAGCGCCAGCATCTATTCCCGGTTGAAGGGTATAGTTTATATAGTCGTCTAGGTGTAAGATACCAGTTATGAAGGATTTTATAATTCATCTCTAGAAGGGCTGCCGATGAAGAGGATGACATAGTGTTTATAAATATAGATGATGCTACTTGGGGAAGAATTATAACTCCTAACTCCCTTTCCCATGATTCGATCGCACCAGGTAAGTACCCCGGAGGAGGTTGGGTTAAAATAGAATAAATTTTAGATAAGGTATGTCTTAGAGGGGTAGGTGATGTTATCAACGTCTCCAGTCTAGTCATAGGTCTGAGCATGTTATTACTGGATTTATGAGTTGTAATATAATTGTGAAGTCTTCTATAGTTGAACCAGTTGTTGGCCCAAGTGAAGTTCCGCTCCTGAAGTGTGGTGTGTGGGAGTAAGTGTTCATTCTCTGAGAGGTGGTGTATCGCAATGTCGGAGTGATGGTGCGGGTCGGAGGGGACAGTCCCCAAGTCAGCCAGAGAAAACTCAATATTATGTGTCAGGGAAGTGAGTGGGGAGGGATTGGATGAAAGGTAAGGGTTAATTTTATTCGTTTTCCCCCACTGTAATAAGGTCTCTTTAGTTATTGGATTGTCTATGTTGTGGATTATGTTTTCAAATCGGGGGGACCAGCATACAGAACGGAGCTTCAGGTCTTTATATGGATATTCTTCCAGGTGAACCCAACGTTTTTGAGATCCATGTATCCTCCAATCGAGGATCCTTTGGATATAGATGGCAGATCTATATAATTCTAAATTGGGGACTCCTAGGCCACCATGTAATCGGGGGGATATCATTATCTTATTATTAATTCTAGAGTGTCTGCCTCCCCAAATAAAGGAATTGAACAGTCTTTGAATATTCGTGAGGTATCGTGGTGGGAGAGGGATCGGGAGAGCTTGCAGTACATAAAGGAGTCTGGGGAAAGCCGTCATTTTTATCGAGTTGATTCTACCCATCCATGATAGGTGTCTAGAGTGCCATGAGGAAAGTTCACGTTCTAAGGATGTCTTAAGGGGGATATAATTATAGCGAAATGTTGAATCTAAGTCTGCAGTGAGATTAATGCCTAAGTATCTCAATGATGTTTTGCACCGTCGGAAGGGACATGTGAGTTCGATTTGTTGGGCAAGGGTGTCTGGTAGTGAAATCCCTATATACTCAGACTTAGACTGGTTAATGGTAAAGTTGGTTAGTTCATGAAACAGTGACAATTCATCTAGGAGTATGGGTATTGACTTATCTGGAGATGTGAGGGAAAACAGCACGTCGTCTGCGAAGAGGGATAATTTATAAGTTTCACCCCCAACTGATATACCCTTAATATTTGGGTTTTGTCTGACTCTGGCAGCAAAAGTCTCCAAGAGACATATAAATAGTAAAGGGGACAGGGGGCACCCCTGCCTAGTGCCGTTAGTTATTGGGAAGGGACGGGACAGGATGCCATTCAGGGAGATTCGAGCACTGGGGTTGTTATATAAAGCAAAAATTCTATGGAGCATAAGTTCGCCGAGTCCCATGGATTTCAATGTGGCCCTAAGGAAGGACCATCGAACTCGGTCAAAGGCCTTCTCCGCATCGGTTGACAACCAGACTGCGGGAAGGCCCTGTCTTTTGGAATGGATAAGTAGGTGGAGATTTCGGACTGTGTTGTCCTTAGCCTCCCTGAGTGGGACGAAGCCAACTTGGTCTTGGTGGATGAGCTGGGGGAGGTATTGGTTTAGTCTAATAGCTAACATTTTAGCGAATATTTTTATATCTGCGTTCAGCAGAGAGATAGGCCTATAGTTAGGGATATGATCTAGGGGCTTATTTGGTTTCGGAATTATTGAAATATGAGCTTGGAGGGATTGAGGATGGAAGAAATTGTCATTATCAATGTCAGAGAAATGTGATAGGAGGTGGGGACCAAGGATGTCTATAAATTTAGAGTAATATGAGTGACCAAAGCCATCTGGGCCTGGGGCTTTGCCAGGCGGGAAGGAGAGGATAGCTTTTCGGAGTTCCTTTAAGGTGAAGGGGGATTCGAGGTTTAATTTTTGGTCTTCTGTCAAGGAGGGGAGATTAAGTGAGGTAAGGTAGTTGGTTATGTCTGAGGGTGTAGGTGGAGTATTTTTCCTGTCTAGATTATAAAGGTCCTCGTAATAGGATTTGAAATTATCTGCTATGTCGGAAGAGGTGGACCAAGTTTTGCCTTTATTATCTTTTATAGTCATAATATATCCCTTAGAGGATTTATTTCGTAATAAACGTGCCAGAAGCTTGCCCTGTCTATTTCCCCCTTCGTAAAATCGTCTCCTAAGGAAGAGAGCTCTACGTTTGGCCTCCAGGCCTAAAAGGAGGGCCAACTGCCTCTGTTTATGAGTGATATGTTCGAGTAGCGAATGGGCCTTTGGGTGTCTCTTATGAGTGTCTTGGAGTTTATCTAGTTCTTCTAATAAATTACTGAGTGCCAAGGAGTTTTGTTTGGTTATTCTCGCTTTGAGCGCGATTAATTCTCCCCTAATAACGCACTTATGTGCTTCCCAAATTTGAAGGGGAGTGACATCAGGTGTGACATTTAACTGAAAATAGGATTCAATTTTCTCTTGGATGTGAAGTTTGGAAATTGGGTCGGTCAGTAGTGTTTCGTCAAGTCTCCAAGTGCGTTCTGGTCTCTGTGAAGTGGGCCAAGTTAAAGAGCAACTAACCATTGCGTGATCTGACCAGGTTATGGGGAGGATATTAGAGGATTGGACTAAGGCTAAGCTAGTGACGTCAATCATGAAGTAATCAATGCGGGAATAAGTTTGATGGGGATGGGAGAAGAACGTATAGTCTTTAACGTTTGGGTGGTGAATTCGCCAGGCATCATGGACATTTAATTTTGAAATATGGGATTTAATTAATTTTAACGTCTTTTGGGGTATGGATGACGTTCCAGAGGAGCAGTCTAAATCCGGGTTTAAAGCTAAATTAAAATCTCCTCCTACAATCAGACAACCCCTAGACATTTCAGAAATTATGTTAGTGGTTCTAAGAAAGAACGGGGCATCTCCAGAGTTAGGGGCATATACGTTAGCAATGGTTATGACTTTATTGAATAGTCGGCCAGTAATCACTATTAGTCTTCCTTCTTTATCTCTAAAAATATTAGTGAGATGGAAGGGAATCTGTTTACGTATTAGAATTCCTACACCGTTGTGTTTTGTAGAATGTGATGAGAGAAAGACTTGGCCGAATTTCCTAAGGGACTGCATGGGTTCTCTGCCTTTCTTAAAATGGGTCTCTTGGAGGAGGATAATGTCGCTTTTAAGTCTATGATAATCTCTCAAGGCTTGGGATCTCTTCTGGGGGATATTTAGCCCTTTAACATTATGGGACAGTAAATTGATAGTCCTAGGTTGTACAGTCATATCTTATATATTCAAGGGTGACTATAGTTAAATAGGATGCTGGGACACCCGGGGAGCAGCATAGGGTGATTATAGCTAAATGTTGTAGAGAGTAAATGTGTGTATTAGTGCGGGAGGTGAGTAGTACCCTGTGTATTATCTGTGAGAACAATTGCTGAATAGAAACAAAGAATTCTTGGAAATAAACATACTGATATATAAATGAACAGTACAAAAAAACAATTGTATGCAAAATTCGACTGGTATTAGGTGTATATAGACATTCAGGAACAGTTATGACATTTCTAGTAAAAACGGATTGCTTAAATGTGAGCATGTGAAAAAACAAGCATAAATAGAAACTTAAAATTTTATGGTAACAAATGGTGGTCGTGAAGTTCTGACATGACACCATTCAAGGGGGTGGAATGATGTCGGGGAACTTCTATGGCATTCGTAAGGTATATGACCGGGAAATATTATTCATAATAAAAGTGTAGATGAACCCAACTGAACAGTTAAACACATTAAACTAGGGTGAAATAAAACAAGAGTTCGAAATGATCATACGATACCCTGGGAGCTTCAAGGCTGATGTCGGTTCACAGGAGCTTAAGATCAAAATAGCAACTGCGTTAATCACAGTAATAGTCTGTAAGCCTAATGTCCTATAAGGAAGGGAGGTGAGGTAGCGTTGCTAGAGGTGTCAGGTATCTTCGTCTGGTGTAGAGAGGCCGGTCTTGCGCCTCTTGGGGGCCACCCTAGACCAAGGAATTCTTTGCTCTCTTGAAGATCCTTCCTCCGGGTGATTCCTCAGGAGTGGAGGGTCTATGACTGTCTCTGGTGGTAGCTCAAATGAGAGGTTAAGTTTTTTTGATATGTGGTCTAGGTCCGGAAAGCTTTTATATATCACTTGCCCTCCGTTGTGCGAGATTATAAGGCTAAATGGAAAGCCCCAGCGATATCGTATGTTGTTTTCTTGTAGAACCTTAGTTATAAAACGGACCTCTCTCCTACGCTGGATTGTTTGAGGGCAGAGATCTTGGAATATCTGCAAGTTGTGGTTGTGAAATTGGATTACTCTTCTGGTCCTGGCCGATTGCCACATCTCTTCTTTTACAGTGTATTTCAGAAATTTGAGAACAACATCTCTTGGGGGAGCAGGAGGTCTGCTGGGAGGTCTAAGGGCCCTATGTATTCTTTCAATGTCTTCTGGCAGAAGATTGGGAGATTGAGGGAGAAGGAACTGAAAGAGTTCTGTGACATATGTTCTAAGTTGTTCTTGTGAGACCTCCTCTGGGATCCCACGTATTCGCAGATTGTTCCTCCGGCCTCGATTTTCGAGGTCTTCTATTTTATCAGATAGGCTTTGAAGCATTGAGTCATGTATAGACAGTTGGTTAGAGTTTGTACTGACCATGTTGTTAAGGTGGTCTTGGCCGTCCTCCAAAAATTCCATTCTAGAGCCTAGTTCGTTAAGGTCTTTCTTTAAATCTTTAATCTCATCTTTGATGAACTTTTTTAGTGATTCAATGTCTGATTTAGATGGGAGGCCAGCAATCTGCGATTGTATAGACTGTAAAGGGTCCTGTGTAGAAGCAGGAGCCGGGATGGTGGGTGCTGGTTCTTGAGAGTGCATAGTTTCTGGAACTGATGGTTCGTGTGGATGAAAAAATGAAGAAACTGATGGCCCCAACTGTTTGTTTTGCTTGTCTGACTTATTGCCTTTTCTGCTGGTCATGTTATAGTTGAAGGTGGCCGTATTGTTAGGCAATGCGGTGAGAGGGATCGTAACCCGAGGAATGATCTAACTATGCGTACAATTGTGGTGGGAAGCAGTTGTTTGAGGCCTAAAATCGGGTCCGTAGGCCCGAGTTCCCCTAAACATACGTCACAGGTTAGTCTATTGCCAGATTAGGCCCCAGTGAGTGCTCCGGTAAGTGCTTTTGAATTCAGAGGTAGTATCTCCGTGTACTGTATGTGAGAGCCTAGAAGCTAGGCGTTGTGTATGCCAGAATAATACCTGTCTTCTCACGTGTCGGCCCGGCTGGGTCTGATACCGCCGTGTAGCTCGTAACTCAGCTCCCTTTACTGGTCACATGCGGGAGTAGAAGTGTAGTCGCCCACGATGAGGGATTAAGGGAGATGGTTATCTCTGTGTAGTGAGGCGGCGGGTTCGTGTCCTGTTATTTTCAGTGCTTCTTATAATATGTGCGGCAAGATGGCGGCCGCGACCTTTGCTCCGGCGATCTTCTATATTGAAATTAAGTCCATAATGCCCAGATTTAGTTACAGATCTCAGGCCAGCTATTTAGAGGGTCATAGTATAGACGGTCAAAGCCATATTAGATTATAAAATGCTCATTTGTATGCCATAAAAGGCCCGACAGCTCCGGAGCTTAGTTACACTGCTTCCATGCTCCAGCACGGCGCAGCTCCGCCCCCGAGATTTGCTTTTTTAAGGCTTATTTGTGTATATGAATTAGCTGATTTTGTGTTGTGAAGCCACAACCTAATAAAATGGGCTGAGCTTGTAAGTATAATCAGATCTCATTACTGTATCACATTGTGTACATATACATGTGTCTTTATCTTATATCTGTAGGTATAATCAGATCTCATTACTGTATCACATTGTGTACATATACATGTGTCTTTATCTTATATCTGTAGGTATAATCAGATCTCATTACTGTATCACATTGTGTACATATACATGTGTCTTTATCTTAAATCTGTAGGTATAATCAGATCTCATTACTGTATCACATTGTGTACATATACATGTGTCTTTATCTTATATCTGTAGGTATAATCAGATCTCATTACTGTATCACATTGTGTACATATACATGTGTCTGTATCTTATATCTGTAGGTATAATCAGATCTCATTACTGTATCACATTGTGTACATATACATGTGTCTTTATCTTATATCTGTAGGTATAATCAGATCTCATTACTGTATCACATTGTGTACATATACATGTGTCTTTATCTTATATCTGTAGGTATAATCAGATCTCATTACTGTATCACATTGTGTACATATACATGTGTCTTTATCTTATATCTGTAGGTATAATCAGATCTCATTACTTTATCACATTGTGTACATATACATGTGTCTTTATCTTATATTGGTATAATCAGATCTCATTACTTTATCACATTGTGTACATATACATGTGTCTTTATCTTATATCAGTAGGTATAATCAGATCTCATTACTTTATCACATTGTGTCCATATACCTACTTCTTTATCTTATGAGATAAAATGGAAACAATGGAAAATTAGCATTTTATCACATTATTTCATCTATTATCCACTGGGAGTTTAAAGGGACACTCAATCAAAATTAAACTTTCATTATTCAGATAGAGCATGTCATTTTAAACAACTTTCCAATTTACTTCCATTAACTAAATGTACACAGTCTTTTTATATTTAAACTTTTTGAGTCACCAGCTCCTACTGAGCATGTGCAAGAATAAGTGTGGTAGAATAAGAATAAGTGTGGAACACATGGTACGTGTATACATTTGTGATTGGCTGATGGCTGTCACATGGTATAGGGGGAGTGGAAAAAGACATAACTTTTAAAATAGTCTGAACTTCAAATGAGTAGATTTTTTTCTGACAAAGTGCTATTGCATTGTCTTGTTATCTTGCATTTGTTGCTTATGCAAATCTACTGTGTTGACTGGTCCTTTAATTTCTTCTACTGGCTGTTTTAACACAACTTGCCCTTGAGGCCAAAAACTTTAAGGATAGGTGTGGATACCACAGGCTAAATAAACTATTTCAAATGCCAATAGAAGGGTAATGGAAATACTTGTAAACAATTTAATACACTCCAGCAGGTAAAGTGGATAATTGGGAACAAATTAAAGCAGAGAAAAATATTTGAGTAAACTGTCCCTTTAAGTTGCAATGATACTAAGGATATCAAGAGAACAAAGTAAATTAGATAAAAGTAGTAAATTAGAAAGTTGTTTATAATTGCATGTTCTATCTGAATCATGAAAGTCTTAATATTGACTGTACTGTCCCTAGGGTGCCACCGGCCCAGCTCATTAGCATATATTTGCATACATAATAATACATCATAAATCAGGAACTAAAGCTGCTAGGGCTGATTTTTTAATGATCATTTGTTTATAATTTGATTCCAATGCACATAGAAGAAGTGTGATCATGATAACATCTTTTGTTTTAAGTAGTATCTCACAGCGCTCATAATATCCCAATACTGCTTTACGATAATGGGGTACCTAGCTGCCCCTGGAAGTGGTATATATTTTTGTTGGATATCAGAAAGCGTCTAACTCGAGGCTATGGGAGGTGGGTTTAAATAGTTTCGGATATGCCTAACTATCTGGTGTAGATAGTTTTTTGGTGAAAAACAAATGTTGTGTGACGCTAGATGTTTAAGCAGTATAGCAGTATACAAATTAACAGATTTATTGTCTACATACAATCGAAATTACAATTAAAATTAAACATATAGTTGAAGACATTTAGTTAAAAACATGGATCCATGTAAATATTATAAATATTGTACAATTATAATAAATGACAATCTTGTTTAGTATTAAAAACAATGGGTTGACATAAAATTTCTTTAAAAAATATGTGGTTTAGGTGTATTTCACCGGTTTGGTGATGGATAATTTTAAATTGTCTCTAGTCCCTTGATAGAAGTGTCCTCTTCAGTGAAAAAATAATGTGGAAAAAATTAAAAATATATAAAAATAGAAAAAATTGAAAAAAATTGAAAAAATTTGGGTATTCAGTGATAAAATTAGTGTCTAAAAAATGTTAGTGTCTTAAAAATGTGTAGAGATCGGAAATATGTTTTGATCAAAAAATTGTTAAAAAACAAAAAGTGTGGGGGGGGGCGGAGCCAACTGGGAAGCTGATGGGTCGCACATTTCAGGAGCTCCGGACACTACACATATAATTTAAGGATCTAGTGACCCTGCAAGCTTCTAAATCGGTCCCACTATGAAAATTTACTGACATGACTGACCTTGGCACCTATTCCCAAAATTTATAATACTGTTCTGATGAAACTACGCATGTATCGGGAGTAAACTGTCTACAAGCGGCTTGGGGAGCCGCCATCTTAGGGCCTGCATAGTGTCTACGGGGACGACAGAGGCTTACTAACGGCGACTGTGCTACTCCTAAACCTGACGACTGCTGCCAAACTCCAACATGGACACCGCAGAGTGCATTATGGAAGAGATCCACTGTTTTTTGAATAGCTGCCAAGAGGTGCTTGCGGGCTTTGTGGTGTCTGCGCCACGGCAGTCAGAGACAGCGCCCAGTGCCTATCTTTATCGCGCTCCCGCTGTTACTGAGATGCCCAAGGGGGAGGATGCTCTGGGGCCCCGGCGTACCTCTCTCACTTGCTATCATCTTCAGGTCACTCTGGGAGCGGAGAGCGCGATGGCGGTGGCACAATCAAACAAGCAAGAAAATGGAGGCGGGTTGCCGAAAGCTGCACGCTGTACACCTCTGGACACTGTAAGTGCTGTTGGGGGCTCATCGGCTCTGGCGGATCGAGACCTCCTAGCTTGGTACCATCTATCCTCTGGTGTGGCCTTCGGAGATATCTTTGACAAGTGGCAAACTAGCCGGATGGATAAGAAATCAGCCCAAAATGTACATTACTTTATCCATGATCCCTTTCTTGAGTTGAGGACACTGGTGGGGACTTTGGCTTTGCATGAAAGACTAGGAGTGGGCTAAAAATCTCCTTTAATAAATCCATTGCAATGTGAAAGGGAAACAATGTGGTTTTGCGATCAACCAATATCACCACTTCAAGATGGACCTATTAATGTTATACCAAAGTTTAATGCTCTTATGCAGTTACTTAATCTGCTTTCCGTTATTGCAATTTCCATGTTTAGCTATAGTAATATATTTATGGAGACCCTGTCTCTGTGTTGCTAGGCACCGCACTTATTGTTAATGTACAGACTGTTCACGGCAAGACCACGGTGACCTCTTTAAGTATATATTTAAGGTCTAGATTGCATTATGGAGCTATTGTTTGATATAGTTCATCATGCTGGATTGTCTCGCCCACATAAGTGCTATTCCCTTGCCTGCTTCTGTTTAAGGTTTATTATGATTAATGCTAGGGGAACTTTTTCCACAGCAGGTGGAGCTTGGACTTCACTGAATTTCTTTTTCTGAGTTATTCCTACCACTTTTCCCTCTCATAATATACAGCATCAGATGCATGTATGTCTATTTAAAGATATTCTATGTTAAGGTGCTGTGTTGTGTATGTAGAATGTTGATATGAGTAATGATCGCGCTACACATACACTTAACTAAAGATGGAAATGTACAGCTCTCCAGCTGCTTTGGCCCGTAGTACCTGAATTTGTCGTACTGGACAATAGCATATGCCATACCTTGATCATAAATACACAAGTCTCCCCTGATAGTAGATAGCTATTAATGTTCCCTCTAGAGGCCATCTCTTTAGCCTGACAAAGATAAAAATAACATATTATGATGTCAAAGAGAGTACCCTTTATGAGTCAGTTCACCGGGTATAGATCGTTTGTATATATATATATATATATATATATATATATATATATATATATATATATATATATATATATATATATATATATATATATATATATATATATATATATATATATATATGTATACATATATGTGTTTTTACTCCCCTCACTCCCTTCACAGTTAATGGTCACTCATAGCTGCACTAAAGCTTGATATGCTGATCTCTACCATTTTAAATGTTTTTAAGACGTGAGTGTCTGCGGCCGGGATACTCTGTCCTTTTCATGTTTAGCTTTATAGACGGGATCTGCATCACATATATAGATGGGAGACCAAATAGTAAGTAGGGGAATACCAATTTTCACCATTATTCCCACAATTACAACCATACCCCGTGCCCTACTAAGTCTATTACCTTTGGCCCATTTGCTTAACACTCCAATTAACATATAGCCCTTGCCTAAATTACATCAACAATTCAGTAAAAAGGCCTAGAATATATATACACAGCTTCCTTTATATAGTTTTTAGAGCAGGCAGGTCCTGCATCATTGTCATTCCCTTTTATGTGATATAGCGCTTTACTTAAATATTTGGTCTAACATACTCAATTTACCACCTCCCCCCCCCCCACCTTAATATATCTCCTATTTCAGGAGAGTGAATTATGTGGTTTCTCTACCCAATACCACACCTTATTTCTCCTTTTTATAAATATGTCTTGCACTATAAACTTATATTGGCACTACATTTCCTCCAAGCTGAGCAAGATTGTTTAGTATTATTTTCCTTTCTCACAAATAATGTTTTCCTAAGCAATTCTTATATAACTATTGAGCTTACACTGAGGTTTACCTTGTTGTTATATATCTCTAAATAGCTCTTATACCATTACTTAATTTATGTTTGATATTTACCTGGTTATTTACAATATATCCCAATTATAGCTTTAAAAAACATAAAACAGAGGTTCTTCATTAGGGGCTCATGAGTGGCCCTATCACATCACTGCTTACCTGCCCTATACTGTACTACAACATCTTGGCGGTCTCTATATGGCCACTTACATCTTGCAGCAGGTTTAATGTTTGAACAGAGTTTATTGTTTATAGCTAATAGGTAATCTGTCATTTAACTATACTATGCACCTAGGTGACCTTGTCTTGGCAGTTTACTCTGTAACAATTTATTTTTCTTTTCATTATGTATGGAAAAGCAATACTTGTTGTTTGGTAAAGAACCTCAATAAAAATTTGTTTAAAAAAAAAAAAAAAGTGAAAAAATCTATATTGAAACTCAAATTTTCGTGTTGTAATCCAAAGTGGTGATAGTGAAAAACCAATTTGTGAAAAAGGTGTGTGTATATATATATTAAATCCAGATCCTTTATCCAATAGTTGTTTTGTAATTCAAAGTGAATGTAATGATAATAGTAATGGTTGTGAATCCTCCTTTTCTTTTTTAGCAAATGCGTTGTTGTTGGTGTGTTTTTTTCTAGGGTATTCAGTCTGTAGTGAAAGACTCTATCCTCATAAAACCTGCAAACAACAAAATAACATAGTGCAATAATGCTACAAATATAATATGAATAATGAAAAGTTGCTCACCAATTCTGTCAACGCGTTTCGGCCTCTCAGTTAGGCCTTTCTCAAGACTAAGTAGTCTTGAGAAAGGCCTAACTGAGAGGCCGAAACGCGTTATTTTGTTGTTTGCAGGTTTTATGAGGATAGAGTCTTTCACTACAGACTGAATACCCTAGAAAAAACACACCAACAACAAAGCATTTGCTAAAAAAGAAAAGGAGGATTCACAACCATTACTATTATCATTACATTCACTTTGAATTACAAAACAACTATTGGATAAAGGATCTGGATTTAAAATATATATATATATACACCTTTTTCACAAATTGGTTTTTCACTATCACCACTTTGGATTACAACACGAAAATTTGAGTTTCAATATAGATTTTTTCACTTTTTGTTTTTTAACAATTTTTTGATCAAACATATTTCCGATCTCTACACATTTTTAAGACACTAACATTTTTTAGACACTAATTTTATCACTGAATACCCAAATTTTTTCAATTTTTTTCAATTTTTTCTATTTTTATATATTTTTAATTTTTTCCACATTATTTTTTCACTGAAGAGGACACTTCTATCAAGGGACTAGAGACAATTTAAAATTATCCATCACCAAACCGGTGAAATACACCTAAACCACATATTTTTTAAAGAAATTTTATGTCAACCCATTGTTTTTAATACTAAACAAGATTGTCATTTATTATAATTGTACAATATTTATAATATTTACATGGATCCATGTTTTTAACTAAATGTCTTCGACTATATGTTTAATTTTAATTGTAATTTCAATTGTATGTAGACAATAAATCTGTTAATTTGTATACTGCTATACTGCTTAAACATCTAGCGTCACACAACATTTGTTTTTCACCAAAAAACTATCTACACCAGATAGTTAGGCATATCCGAAACTATTTAAACCCACCTCCCATAGCCTCGAGTTAGGCGCTTTCTGATATCCAACAAAAACATGATAACATCTTTATTTGAACCTTACAAATACTGGCCATGTTGGTAGAATACCGGCTTGGTGGCAACCCTAACCGTCCCTTTAAGCGATCACTGAATTCCAGGAATTTCCCAGCTTTCTTGTAATTGAGAGAGAATTTAAAAAGAAATGAAACCCAAAATGTTTCTTTCATGATTCAGATGGAGCATGTGAGTTTAGACAACTTTCTAATTTACTTCTATTATCAATTTTTCTTCATTCTCTTGGTATCTTTTGTTGAAAAGCATGGACATATGATTAGGAGTTGGCCCATTTCTGGAGCACTATATGACAGCAGCTTTATAAAATGTTATCATTTGCAAGAGCACTAGATGGCAGCATTATTTCATGCCATGTAATGTGCCAGATGCCTACCTAGGTATCTCACACAGTATATCATAAGAACAAAGCAAATTTGATAATAAAAGGAAATTGAATTTTTTTTTAAATGGCATGCTCTGTCTGATTCAGAAAATAATGTTGTTGGGTTTCATACCCCTTTAAGTAATGGGATAAATAACACTTTTTATAATGGATATTTATAAATATATACAAATATGAGTAGATGCCCATTTGCAGCACATCGGATAACAAAAAACAGATTGATACATTTCTGTAAATCTTGGATGGATATTACATCTGAAGCATTCTTCTTATTACATTGAAATCACTGTCGATACATAGTTATCTGCTTGAGGCTTAGTGACGTTGCTTCTGTCTGCAGCAGTTGCCATGGCTACACAAGAATTGTACCCCCGCTTACTGTTGGCAGCATGGTCCTTTCACTTACCCATGGAGGTTAGGCTCCTGCTGTGATTTCACACTCAGCGTTGCCTTTTTCTATAAAAGGACTTACAGTAACTAGGTAAAGAGTGATGTCAGCCCACTTGCTACCTCCTACACGCGTGGGGGACACCTTTATTAAACATGTAATGTCAGGGTTACATAATGTGCAGCTAATCTCAGTATTGATGATGCATTAAAGTATGTTAACGTGTTCAAAAAAAAGAATAAACTATGGCTTCATTAACCTTGTTTATGACTGAATTAAATGATCCTACTGAGCTCTAATATTTTTTGGAGAATTTTATTTGCTTATCAGAATTTATTTTTCACTAATCAGTTTCTTTTGTTTCATCTGATATTAGTACATGGGGGTCTATTTATCAAAGTGCATTCGCCGGCGTCAATACGGTGACCAGACATCGCTGACGTGGATCTGAATACGATACCCCTATGTATAAAAAAAGCCGTCAAAAACGCATGTCAAGTACGGCACGATGAGCATCTGACTGTTGTTAACTAACAGTCATCGATATCGCGGTTATTCAGGTTTTTCCTAACTTTATACCATTTCATTACTGTCAATGAACAAGCACATTTCTCTAAAACTAATCTTTTATTTTTCATCTTGTAATTTCTAAGAAATAGCTACATTTATACCTCAACAAACAATATCTCATAGAAAGTTACGCCTAGATTACGAGTTTTTGTCGGTAAGGCTGTGCGGGGCTAACAAGCCTTTTTTTCTTACCGCTCACTTAAGCCAACGCTGGTATTACAAGTTTTCTGCAAGCCGGCGTTAGCCACAGAAAAGTGAGCATTGAGCAAAATTTAGCTCCACATCTCACCTCAATACCAGCGTTGCTTACGGTAGCGGTAAGCTGGTAAAACGTGCTTGTGCACAATTTCCCCATAGGAAACAATGGGGCTGAGCTGGCTGAAAAAAAACCTAACACCTGCAAAAAAGCAGTGTTCAGCTCCTAACACAGCCCCATTGTTTCCTATGGGGAAATAAGTTATGTCTGCACCTAACACCCTAACATGAATCCCGAGTCTAAACACCCCTAATATTACACTTATTACCCCCTAATCTGCCGTCCCCGACATCGTCGCCACCTACATTATATTATTAACCCCTAATCTTCCGCTCCGGACACCGCCGCCGCCTACATTATACTTATGAACCCCTAATCTACTGCCCCCAACATCGCCGACACCTACATTATATTTATTAACCCCTAATCTGCCCCTCCCAACGTCGCCGCAACTATATTAAATTTATTAACCCCTAACCCTAAGTCTAACCCCCCTAACTTAAATATAATTGAAATTAAACGAAATAAATTTAACATAATTAAATAAATTAATCCTATTTAAAACTAAATACTTACCGATAAAATAAACCCTAAGCTAGCTACAATATAACTAATAGTTACATTGTAGCTAGTTTAGGATTTATATTTATTTTACAGGCAACTTTGTATTTATTTTAACTAGGTACAATAGTTATTAAATAGTTATTAACTATTTAATAACTACCTAGCTAAAATAAGTACAAAATTACCTGTAAAATAAACCCTAACCTAAGTTACAATTACACCTAACACTACACTATAATTAAACAAATTACCTAAACTACCTACAATTAATTACAATTAAATAAAATAAACTAAATTACTAAAAAAAAACCCACTAAATTACAGAAAAAAAATGAATTACAAGAATTTTAAACTAATTACACCTAATCTAATCCCCCTAATAAAATAAAAAAGCCCCCCAAAATAATAAAATTCCCTACCCTATACTAAATTACAAATAGCCCTTAAAAGGGCCTTTTGCGGAGCATTGCCCCAAAGTAATCAGCTCTTTCACCTGTAAAAAAAAAATACAATACCCCCCCACATTAAAACCCACCACCCACACACCCAACCCTACTCTAAAACCCACACAATCCCCCCTTAAAAAACCTGACACTACCCCCTTGAAGATCACCCTACCTTGAGCCGTCTTCACCCAGCCGGGCACAAGTGGTCCTCCAGAGGGTCAGAAGTCTTCATACTATCCGGCCAGAAGAGGACATCCAGACTGTAGAAGGCTTCATCCAGGCGGCATCTTCTATCTTCATCCTTCCGGAGTGGAGCGGGTCCATCTTCAAGACATCCGACGCTAAGCATCCTCTTCATCCGACGGCCGATGACTGAATGACTGGTCCTTTAAATGACGTCATCCAAAATGGCGTCCCTTGAATTCCGATTGGCTGATAGAATCCTATCAGCCAATCGGAATTAAGGTAGGAAAAATTCTATTGGATCAGCAAATCGGATTGAACTTTAATCCTATTGGCTGATTGCATCAGCCAATAGGATTTTTCCTACCTTAATTCCGATTGGCTGATAGGATTCTATCAGACAATCGGAATTCAAGGGACGCCATCTTGGATGACGTCATTTAAAGGACCAGTCATTCAGTCGTCGGCCGTCGGATGAAGAGGATGCTCCGCGTCGGATGTCTTGAAGATGGACCCGCTCCAGAAGGATGAAGATAGAAGATGCCGCCTGGATGAAGCCTTCTGCCGGTCTGGATGTCCTCTTCTTGCCGGATAGGATGAAGACTTCGGACCCTCTGGAGGACCACTTGTGCCCGGCTGGGTGAAGATGGCTCAAGGTAGGGTGATCTTCAAGGGGGTAGTGTTAGGTTTTTTAAGGGGGGATTGAGTGGGTTTTAGAGTAGGGTTGGGTGTGTGGGTGGTGGGTTTTAATGTTGGGGAGGGTATTGTATTTTTTTTACAGGTGAAAGAGCTGATTACTTTGGGGCAATGCCCCGCAAAAGGCCATTTTAAGGGCTATTTGTAATTTAGTATAGGGAAGGGACAGGGGGGTATCATGGCCTAGGCCAACAAGGCCCGTGCCTAGGGCGGCAGCTTTGGGAGGGGCGGCAGATTTGGGAGGGCGGAAAGCACCATTCACAATCACAATCCATACATAAGGCTTATGATAGATTATCCTGGGCCAGACGAGCTTGCGGTGCGCACATTGAAAAGACAGTAGACTGAACTGAAGAGACTGAGACACAGACATATTAATTTGGCTGCGCTGCAGCAAGTCCGTTAATTTACTTTATGCACGCGCACGCCATAACATCACCTTGCTGCCATGAATCTGCACAGCGTGAAAAATGTAGCCGGCCGGTCTCACAGAAGTCAGGTATTTATGTAATCACACAGTCACACTGGAAGTCGCAGCGCTATAAGAAAAAAATAATTGGCTCCCGGTCCCGCCTCCAGCAAAGAGAAGAAGAAGCTATATACAGTTAAAATGAAGCGTTTATTCAAGTACAGACTGTCTTGAATAAACGCTTCATTTTAACTTTATATAGTTTCTACTTCGTCTTCTTCTCTTTGCTGGAGGCGGGACCGGGAGCCACTTATTTTTTTCTTATAGCGCTGCGACTTCCAGTGTGACTGTGTGATTACATTAATACCTGACTTCTGTGAGACCGGCCGGCTACATTTTTCACGCTGTTCCGATTCATGGCAGCATGGTGATGATGTGGCCTGCGCGTGCATAAAGTACAGTCAGTACCAGTCCAGAATGCTGAGGTGAAGGGAATGGGAATATTAACAAGATGGGACCCTGCACCTTGATAGAGCCGTACCGTATTAGTTAAGCTCCTGGACCTGAGTGGCAAGTTACTCTCCTTCCTGATAAGCCATGTCTTGTTTTGGGGCATATTTAAATTCATAGCCGATAGACCTTACAGTACCTGCTATAACTATTACACAAACATCTGTCTGTCTGTGGTAAGGTTTGTATACCGCGGCAGAGTCAATTTCTAGCTGGAAATCAGTACATATGGACTTTCTGCCTTAAAAGGGATTTGCACTAAAAAAAAGGCTTGCATGCAGCATAATATATATATATATATATATATATATATATATATATATATATTTATATATATAATATAAATAAGTATGCAGCTGCAAGCCTCTTTTTAGTGCACAAATCCCTTTTAAGGCAGAAAGTCAATATGTACTGATTTCCAGCTAGAAATTGACTGTGCAGTGACAGATATATTATATATAGCCTTCCTCCATTTAAAAAATAAAATAAAATACAGGGACATTGCATTTAACTAATGCTGCAGACACAGCAGAATCTTGAGTGCCTAGGGCAGCACAAAACCTAAATACGCCACTGGGTAGGGAATTTTATTATTTTGGGGGGCTTTATTTTATTAGGAGGATTAGATTTGGTGTAATTAGTTTAAAATTCTTGTAATTCTTTTTTTCCCCCTGTAATTTAGTGTGTTTTTTTCTCTCGTAATTTAGTTTATTTAATGTAATTGTAATTTAATTGTAGGTAGTTTAGGTAATTAGTTTAATTATAGTGTAGTGTTAGGTGTAATTGTAACTTAGGTTAGGGTTTATTTTACATGTCATTTTGTACTTATTTTAGCTAGGTAGTTATTAAATAGTTAATAACTATTTAATAACTATTCTACCTATTTAAATAAATACAAAGTTGCCTGTAAAATAAAAATAAATCCTAAGCTAGCTACAATGTAACTATTAGTTATATTGTAGCTAGCTTAGGGTTTATTTTATCGGTAAGTATTTAGTTTTAAATAGGATTAATTTATTTAATTATGTTAAATTTATTTTGTTTAATTTAAATTATATTTAAGTTAGGGGGGGTTAGACTTAGGGTTAGACTTAGGTTTAGGGGTTAATAAATTTAATATAGTAGCAGCGACGTTGGGGTCGGAAGATTAGGGGTTAATAAATGTAGGTAGGTGTCGGTGATGTTAGGGACGGCAGATTAGGGGTTAATAAAATGTAACTAGTGTTTGCGAGGCGGAAGTGCGGCGGTTTAGGGGTTAATATATTTATTAAAGTGGTGGAGATGTCCGGTCGGCAGATTAGGGGTTAAACATTTTAGTTAAGTGTTTCCGATGTGGGGGGGGGCCTCGGTTTAGGGGTTAATAGGTAGTTTATGGGTGTTAGTGTACTTTTAGCACTTTAGTTAAGAGTTTTATGTTACGGCGTTAGCCCATAAAACTCCTAACTACTGACTTTTAAATGCGGTAGGAGTCTGGACAGGAGAGGGTCTACCGCTCACTTTTTCAGGCGATCGTAATACCGGCATTAGGCAAATCCCAATAAAAAGATAGGATACACAATTGACGTAAGGGGATTTGCGGTAAGCAAAAATTACGGAAAAAAAGTGATCGGTAGACCCTTTCCTGCTTCACTCGTAATACCAGCGGGCGTTAAAAAGCAGCGTTGGGACCCCTCAACGCTGCTTTTTAAGGCTAACGCGAGACCTTTAATCTCACCGTTATTTTTTTATTTGTTATACAAAATTCTGTTATATGATACTTTCACATAAATTAATGTGTATTTGTATTTCTAGAAGTCATGATATGCTTTTATCTCATGTTATTTTTTTATTATAAATGATTATTAATAGAATTTGTACATATATCTTTGCACATACTTGTATGTATGTATATATATATATATATATATATATATACACACAGTGTGTGTGTGTGTATATATATATATATATATATATATATATGTTTCAGAAAAGAGTAGAGTCAGAAATGTTAATTTCTGGCTCCAAGGGCAGATTGCATTTTTTAGCACTTACTGTCCCCTATTACTAATATAGGTATCAAAACCTTGAATAGGAAAGAGATGTGGGTGGAGCAGCGTATGTCTAAAATTAAAACCTAACTTTTATTTCAACACTTAAAAAAAAAAGAAGAAAAAATGATAATAACATACAATTAAAAACACAAATTCGCGTAGAACTTGGAAATTAGGGTTAAATTGTACCCTGTGTTTAGTATTTGGATGGGGTAACGATAAGAGAGAGGGGTATCAATATTCAGATATTATAGTTCTAGAATAAGGTTATCTGAAGAGCTGATGTAAGTGTGGATTCTCTTGTATCTCTGACACCTGTGTTATTGTGTCAAATTATTGTTGTGAATGCCTATAGTGTTACTACAAATGTTTTATCTCTCTGATCTAACTGGATAATATACACCTCCTCTATTGGGCTTGTGTTACAAGCTGAGATGATGAAGTATCATACTCAATTAAATTTATGAGAGAATAAACTGTTATGATTTAAGATTTTAGTATTGTGTATATATACAGAAGTGATTCTGCTATATGTATTGAACTTGTATGATTTAGGATTTTAGTAATGTATATATATGCAGAAATGATTCTGCTGTATTTATTGAAGTTTAAATATTGAGAAGAAATGTATAAATCGAGTTGCAGTGTGTTGTAAAGATAAGTGCCTTTAGCTAATGCTTAAATAGCAAAATTTGCTATTTAAGCATTAGCTAAAGGCACTTATCTTTACAACACACTGCAACTCGATTTATACATTTCTTCTCAATATTTAAACTTCAATAAATACAGCAGAATCATTTCTGCATATATATACATTACTAAAATCCTAAATCATACAAGTTCAATACATATAGCAGAATCACTTCTGTATATATACACAATACTAAAATCTTAAATCATAACAGTTTATTCTCTCATAAATTTAATTGAGTATGATACTTCATCATCTCAGCTTGTAACACAAGCCCAATAGAGGAGGTGTATATTATCCAGTTAGATCAGAGAGATAAAACATTTGTAGTAACACTATAGGCATTCACAACAATAATTTGACACAATAACACAGGTGTCAGAGATACAAGAGAATCCACACTTACATCAGCTCTTCAGATAACCTTATTCTAGAACTATAATATCTGAATATTGATACCCCTCTCTCTTATCGTTACCCCATCCAAATACTAAACACAGGGTACAATTTAACCCTAATTTCCAAGTTCTACGCGAATTTGTGTTTTTAATTGTATGTTATTATCATTTTTTCTTCTTTTTTTTAAGTGTTGAAATAAAAGTTAGGTTTTAATTTTAGACATACGCTGCTCCACCCACATCTCTTTCCTATTCAAGGTTTTGATACCTATATTAGTAATAGGGGACAGTAAGTGCTAAAAAATGCAATCTGCCCTTGGAGCCAGAAATTAACATTTCTGACTCTACTCTTTTCTGAATCATTGATTCTTGCATAAGCACTCCAGCAAGTACCCACTGCAAAAATAAAAGTAGGTACAAATAGCAGTCCCCATTCACTTGTGTAGTGCGGTTGCAATTTTTTGCGTTTTCTAATATATATATATGTATATGTGTGTATATATATATATATATATATATATATATATCCTATACTATAAAAGGCCAAGTGTGTTTGTCCGAAGCTGTCATGCACAGTAGAGACAGCACGAGGACAAACACACCTGGCCTTACAGTCCCCAAGTCTCTGCAGTGCGAGCAGAAGTGGGCGTGGCCGAGCGCGAGGGCCGTAAAGGGTGCGTGGTCGAGCGTGAAGGGGGGGGGGGGGGCAGACGGTCCGTGAAAGGCTGTGCAGTCTGAGAGCTCAGCTCAAAAGAGGGGAGAGAGGGGGTAGGGAAAAGATAAGAAAGGTGAGAGAGAGATCAAGAGGGGAGATAAAGAGAGCAAAAGAGAGGGAGAGAGACAGCAAAAGAGAGGGGGAGGGAGAGATCAAAAGAGAGGGGGGGAAGAGAGAGGGGGGAGGGGGACAGAGATAGGGGGGAGGAGAGAGAGAGGGGAGGAGAGAGGGGGGAGGAGAGAGAGAGGGGAGAGAGAGAGAGAGGGGAGGAGAGAGGGGGGAGGAGAGAGAGAGGGGAGAGAGAGAGAGGGGGGAGGAGAGAGAGAGGGGGGAGGGAGAGGGGGGAGGAGAGAGAGAGGGGGGAGGGAGAGAGAGTAGGGAGAGAGAGAGGGGAGAGAGAGAGAGGGGAGGGAGAGAGAAAGAGAGAGGGGAGGGGGAGTGAGAGAGAGAGAGGGAAGGGGGAGGGAGAGAGAGGGGAGGGGGAGGGAGAGAGAGAGGAGAGGGGGAGAGAGAGAGGGTAGGGAGAGAGAGGGGGAGAGAGAGAGGGGGGAGAGAGGGGAGGGGGAGTGAGAGAGAAAGGGGAGGGAGAGAGGAGAGGGGAGAGAGAGAGGGGAGGGAGAGAGAGAGGGGTGGGAGAGAGGGGGAGGGGGAGAGAGGGGAGGGGGAGTGAGAGAGAAAGGGGAGGGAGAGAGAGAGGGGAGGGATAGAGAGAGGGGGGAGAGAGAGAGAGAGAGGGGGGGAGATAGAGGAGAGAGAGAGGGGAGAGAGAGAGAGATAGAGGGGGGGAGGGAGAGAGAGAGATAGAGGGGGGAGAGAGAGAGAGAGATAGAGGGGGAGAGAGAGAGGGAGGGGAGAGAGAGGGGAAAGAGAGATAGAGGGGGGAGGAGAGAGAGAGGGGGGGAGGAGAGAGAGAGGGGGGAGAGAGAGAGAGATAGAGGGGGGGAGAGAGAGAGAGATAGAGGGGAGGGAGAGAGAGAGATAGAGGGGAGGGAGAGAGATAGAGGGGAGGGAGAGAGAGGGGGGAGAGAGAGAGAACAAAAGAGAGGGATGAGAGAGAGAGCACAAAAGAGAGGGGGAGAGAGCGCAAAAGAGAGGGGGAGAGAGAGAGCGCAAAAGAGAGGGGTGAGAGAGAGCGCAAAAGAGAGGGGTGAGAGAGAGCGCAAAAGAGAGGGGTGAGAGAGAGCGCAAAAGAGAGGGGGAGAGAGAGAGCGCAAAAGAGAGGGGAGAGAGAGAGCGCAAAAGAGAGGGGAGAGAGAGAGCGCAAAAGAGAGGGGGAGAGAGAGAGCGCAAAAGAGGGGGGGAGAGAGAGTGCAAAAGAGGGGGGGGAGAGAGAGCGCAAAAGAGGGGGGGAGAGAGAGAGCGCAAAAAGAGGGGGAGAGAGAGAGCGCAAAAGAGAGGGGGGAGAGAGAGCGCAAAAGAGAGGGGGGAGAGAGAGAGAGCTCAAAAGAGAGGGGGAGAGAGAGAGCTCAAAAGAGGTGGAGAGAGAGAGCTCAAAAGAGAGGGGAAAGAAAGCGCAAAAGAGGGGGAGAGAGAGACAGCAAAAGAGGGGGGGAAGAGAGAGCGCAAAAGACGGGGGGAGAGAGAGAGCGCAAAAGAGGGGGTAGAGAGAGCGCAAAAGAGAGGGGGGGGAGAGAGAGAGCTCAAAAGATAGGGGGAGAGAGAGAGCTCAAAAGAGAGGGGGAGAGAAAGTGCAAAAGAGAGGGGGGAGAGAGAGAGCAAAAGAGAGGGGGAGGGAGAGCCCAAGGGGTGGGACCGCTGTACCCTGCAAAAAATAGCCCGTGTGAACGGGCTTTAGGACTAGTATATATATATATATATGTGTGTGTGTGTGTGTTATGTCAGAAATCTTTTTCAAACATATTTACTTTTTCCTAAATTCCTTTTTTTGTTCTAAACAATGTTGTCTTTCATATCTCTGTGTTTATTTATACCACTATATGTATATAGTGTAAATTTATTATTATTCTGAGCAGGAGTAATTGCAAATATAACATGTAATCAGGGTATCATATGTATTTATTTGCAATCAATGGATTTTTTAAGAGCTGGCACAGTTCTCTCTGTACCTGTCTAACCCCTCCTGATTGTAATCTAGTTTTAAAAACCACCCCTTCACATGTTTATAAAATTGGCTCGCATATAACATGACATTTCTTAATGAAAAAAAAAATTCAAGAGAAGGAAGAAATATACTGAAAATAGCATCTCAGTAAAGAGGTGATTTTAATTTCTGCTGTATCTGAATCATGACAGTTTAATGTTAGGTGGGCTATTCCTTTGAACAATCAGTTTAGGATTATATTGAATCAAACATCAATTCGAATTTTAAAATCCTTGTCTAAAATATTACACTGTGTGTCCTAACGTCAGCATCAATGTTCATCTTTAATTTCACATATATATATACTTTCAAAGTATAATTCACAATGTAACAAATGGCACTTACAAGTTCTGATGAGTGATCAATGACAGAAGTATTGAGCAATTTGATTCGTTAGTGATAGTTTAAAATGTATATTTGGATCAGATTGGCTGATGTCCTAAATCATGTGATTATGCATGTTCCAATCAAAAGTGGTTGAAAAATTCACTAGTGTGTGGGTTGTTTAGGAGTTTGCGTCATAATTGGTGTGAAAAGTGTTGCGTCAAAATTGGTGCAAAGTGGAGAGTGTGACTTGTTTTACATGGCTTAAACATGGTGCACATAGATTTTTCCCAAAAAATAAAAAGGAAGTTAGCTATATTATGTTGTGTATTTATTTCATTTTTATCTCTATGGCCCATATTTATCAAGCTTGAAGGGCCGTGTTTCTGGCGAGTCTTCAGACTCGCCAGAAACACAAGTTATATATATTATATATATAGTTATAACCCTGTCCGCCTGCTCTGAGCAGGCGGACAGGAATCGCCGGAAATCAACCCGATCGGGTTGATTGACAACTCCCTGCTGGCGGCGAGTCAGCGGGGGGGCGGCGTTGCACCAGCAGCTCTTGTGAGCTGCTGGTGCAATGTTAAATGCGGAGAGCGTATTGTTATCTCCGCATTTAGCGAGGTCTTGCTGACCTGATCCGCACTGTCGGATCAGGTCCGCAAGACCTTTGATAAATAGGGGCCCTTATCTATTAGTGCGACAAGTTTGGGGCAAAACTTTTCAATATTTCTGCCGTCGCCTGTAGTTCTTTGGGCCATAGGCAGGTATACCAAACCCGCGCAGTTTGGTATCCAATATACAGCGTAAGGACTTACGTGGCGAAAATGGAGAAATCTTACTCCATTTTCACCTCGCCACAAAAAGCAGCCGTAAGAAGCCTTACGCTGACTATTGGAGCCCCGTAACTCTCTAAACTAGCTGCTAAATAAACCTAACACCTAACGCATGCGCAATGTCTATCTAACTGTCAACCGCGATCTGCTAAATTAAACCTAACGCATGCGCAATGTCTATCTACCTGTCAACCGCGATCCCCCGCCGCAATCCCTAATAAAATATTTAACCCCTAAACCGCCGCCATCTACATAAACTAACCCCCTACTGTGAGCCCCTAAAACCTCCGCCATCTACCTTATCTATCCCCTAATCTGACCCCTTACACCGCCGCCACCTATATAAAAATTATTAACCCCTAATCGAATCCCCCTATACCGCCGCCAGCTATATTAATATTATTAACCCCTAATCTAATCCCCCTAAAATAATTATCTCTATTACCAGCCCTGAAAAGGGCTTTTTGCGTGGCATTGCCCCAAAGTAACAGCTCTTTTGCCAGCCCTTAAAAGGGCTTTTTGCGGGGCATGCCCCAAAGTAACAGCTCTTTTGCCAGCCCTTAAAAGGGCTTTTGGCGGGGCTTTGTCACAAAGTAAACTGCTCTTTTGCCTACAATCTACATCCCCCTACACCGCGGCCACCTATAATAAATGTATTAACCCCTAATCTAATCCCCCTACACCGCCGCCAGCTATATTAACTATATTAACCCTAATTATATTAGGGTTAATATAGTTAATATAGTTATTATGTTATATATATTAACTATATTAACCCTAATTATATTAGGGTTAATATAGTTAATATTGTTATTATATTATATATATATTAAGTATAATAACCCTATCTAACTCTAACATCCTAACTAAACTCTTATTAAAATAAATCTAATATTAATATTATTAATTAAAATATTGCTATTTAAATCTAAATACTTACCTATAAAATAAACCCTAAGATAGCTACAATATAATTAATAATTACACTGTAGCTATGTTAGGGTTTATATTTATTTTACAGGTAAATTGTTAATTATTTTAACTAGGTATAATAGCTATTAAATATTTATGAACTATTTAATAGCTACCTAGTTAAAATAATTACCCAATTACCTGTAAAATAAATCCTAACCTAAGTTACAAATACACCTACACTATCAATAAATTAAATAAACTACAAATATCTATCTAAAAATACAATTAAATAAACTAAACTAAATTACAAAAAAACAAACACTAAATTACAAAAAATAAAAAAAAATTACAAGATTTTTAAGCTAATTACACCTATTCTAAGCCCCCTAATAAAATAATAAACCCCCAAAATAAAAAAAATGTCCTACCCTATTCTAAATTAAAAATAGTTCAAAGCTCTTTTACCTTACCAGCCCTTAAAAGGGCCTTTTGTGGGGGCATGCCCCAAAGAAAACTGCTCTTTTGCCTGGAAAAAAAAAACACAATACCACCCCCCAACATTACAACCCACCACCCACATACCCCTATTCTAACCCAAACCCCCCTTAAATAAACCTAACACTACCCCCCTGAAGATCTCCCTACCTTGTATTCACCCCGCCGGGCAGAACTCTTCATCCGATCCGGGCGATGTCCAATCAAGCGGCAAAGAAGAATTCTTCATCCCGGCGATGTTTTTCTCCAAGCGGCAGCAAAGTCTTCATCCATCCGCCAGCATCTTCTATCAAGCGGCATCTTGAATCTTCTCTCCACCGACGCGGAGCATCCATCCCGGCCGACGACTGAACGACGAATGAGGTACCTTTAAATGACGTTATCCAAGATGGCGTCCGTCGAATTCCGATTGGCTGATAGGATTCTATCAGCCAATCGGAATTAAGGTAGAAAAATCTGATTGGCTGATTGAATCAGCCAATCAGATTCAAGTTCAATCCGATTGGCTTTGACTTTGCTGCCGCTTGGAGAAAAACATTGCCGGGATGAAGAATTCTTCTTTGCCGCTTGATTGCACATCGCCCGGATCGGATGAAGAGTTCTGCCCGGCGGGGTGAATACAAGGTAGGGAGATCTTCAGGGGGGTAGTGTTAGGTTTATTTAAGGGGGGTTTGGGTTAGATTAGGGGTATGTGGGTGGTGGGTTGTAATGTTGGGGGGTGGTATTGTGTTTTTTTTTGCAGGCAAAAGAGCAGTTTTCTTTGGGGCATGCCCCCACAAAAGGCCCTTTTAAGGGCTGGTAAGGTAAAAGAGCTTTGAACTATTTTTAATTTAGAATAGGGTAGGGATTTTTTTTTATTTTGGGGGTTTATTATTTTATTAGGGGGCTTAGAATAGGTGTAATTCGTTTAAAAATCTTGTAATCTTTTTTTTATTTTTTGTAATTTAGTTTAGTTTATTTAATTGTATTTTTAGATAGATATTTGTAGTTTATTTAATTTATTGATAGTGTAGGTGTATTTGTAACTTAGGTTAGGATTTATTTTACAGGTAATTGGGTAATTATTTTAACTAGGTAGCTATTAAATAGTTCATAACTATTTAATAGCTATTATACCTAGTAATAATAATTAACAATTTACCTGTAAAATAAATATAAACCCTAACATAGCTACAGTGTAATTATTAATTATATTGTAGCTATCTTAGGGTTTATTTTATAGGCAAGTATTTATATTTAAATAGGAATATTTTAATTAATAATATTAATATTAGATTTATTTTAATAAGAGTTTAGTTAGGATGTTAGAGTTAGATAGGGTTATTATACTTAATATATATATAATATAACGATATTAACTATATTAACCCTAATATAATTAGGGTTAATATAGTTAATATATATAATAAAATAACTATATTAACCCTAATATAATTAGGGTTAATATAGTTAATATATATAATAAAATAACTATATTAACTATGTTAACCCTAATATAATTAGGGTTAATATAGTTAATATAGCTGGCAGCGGTGTAGGGGGATTAGATTAGGGGTTAATACATTTATTATAGGTGGCCGCCGTGTAGGGGGATGTAGATTGTAGGCAAAAGAGCAGTTTACTTTGTGACAAAGCCCCGCCAAAAGCCCTTTTAAGGGCTGGCAAAAGAGCTGTTACTTTGGGGCAATGCCACGCAAAAAGCCCTTTTCAGGGCTATTTGTAGGGTTAGACTTAGGTTTAGTGGTAGGGATAGTTTAGTATTTTAGGGGTTAAATAATTTAATATAGATGGCGGTGGGGTAGGGGGATTAGATTAGGGGTTAATAATTTTAAAATAGATGGCGGTGGGGTAGGGGGATTAGATTAGGGGTTAATAATTTTAAAATAGATAGCGGCGGGGTAGTGGCTCACTTTAGGGGGTAGGTAAGGTAGATGGCGGCGGTGTTAGGGGCTCACTTTAGGGGGTTAGAGATTTAATATAGCTGGCGGCGGTTTAGGGGTTAATAACTTTATTAGGTAGCGGCGGGCTCCGGGAGCGGCGGTTTAGGGGTTAATACATATTTTATTGTTAGGATAGTGAGGGGGATAGCGGATAGAGGGTTAGACGTGTCGGGCTATGTTAGGGAGGCGTGTTAGACGTGTCGGGCTATGTTAGGGAGGCATGTTAGACGTGTCGGGCTATGTTAGGGAGGCGTGTTAGACAGTGCAGGTGATTTAGACTTTAGTCAGGTTTTGTAGGCGCCGGCAGTTTCTAACGTGCCGTAAGTCACTGGCGACGCCAGAAATTTGTACTTGCGCAGATTTCTGGACATCGCTGGTTTATCCGACTTACGGCACTTTAGCATCTGACGGCGCCATATATGGGATAGCTCGAGTTGCGAGCTGAAACTGCGGGCGACACGGGTTCCCTCGCTTGCGCCGCAAACTACGATCTATATCGGATCGCGCCCCCGGTACGCTGCGTCGGAATAGACGTGAACACGGGATTGTATATTACGTCACAAATTTCAACATTAGCCGATCTTGACGCTTTGATAACTATGGCGGATCAATCTTGCGAATAAATACGATGCAGAATTCAAGCATTTTTTTCTTTTGACGCTTTGATGAATAGACCCTATGAAGTCTTTTGGTTCATCTTAATTATGAAAACTAACACACTTTCTAAAAAACAGCGCTAACAGTACCCTGAATAAATTTTATTAAAAACCAATATCAATTGCCACTATCTTTATTAAAAGTTCAATACATAATCTTTATTGAACGATAGCCTTTTACTGCAAATGCTTGATCACACTTAATGAGATAGACACCCCCACATAAAAATTATGTATGTATATTGTTGGGTTTTGAAATATAAGTCTGTGTTACCTTAATGTCTCAGGGAGTATGGTAGAAAATTCTTTTCGATCGGCGGAAACTTCTTTTTGTTCCTCTTCGTTCTCCTCTCCTCTGTGGTCTTGTAAGTGTGGCGCTGCTGCTCGATTCACTGAACACTAAGGAGTGTATCAGACTGGAAAAGAACTGCAAACACAAAAGAAGAGAGAGCGCAGCCACGACTCACGGTAAAAGTTTTTAATATATCCTTACTTCGCAAACAAACATATTGCACTTACAAACGTTTCAATAAAAACAGGCGTCTCTTGGTTTACTTTAATCGTCCGTTACTGTGGTATGGTTGATCTGTCCTTTTTCGCTGTATGCGTTCACTCTTTGGCGTCCCTCGAGTTACGCTCCTTCCAATTGCTTTTTTATTTGTAGCGGTGCTTTTTTGACTAACTTTTCTGTGCCGTCTACGCGTTTCTTCCGTCTTCTGCGGACTTTCTCAAGACTCTTTGGCAGTGTATGAAATGTTCGCGGGGATCCACGATTTAAAAGTCCGTTACTCCTCCCCTCTCCAA
The DNA here is from genome assembly GCF_027579735.1 of Bombina bombina. NCBI lineage: Eukaryota > Metazoa > Chordata > Amphibia > Anura > Bombinatoridae > Bombina > Bombina bombina. Next base: position 33,777,298 of record NC_069500.1, on the reverse strand, counting down.
TGACGTGGCCCAATTGGCTCTTTAGAAATTTCTACGCCCACTTGCACAGTTCATCGGGCAATTGTGTGAAAGAAAGGTAACAATGTTATTAACTACCTATTTCGTATATGTCATCTCCTTACATTTACCTCACGCCTATAACGCGCTACAGTGTACCTTTTACATATAAGTTAAAAATAAACCATAAAACATATCAAGATAAATGGCATACGTATGAAAGACTTCTACAACCTAATGTTCTACATTAGTGTCTACATTAAACCTATTTAAAACAATTTTAAACTATTAAAAACAGCAGCATGAAATTCCCTAATAATTTACCTATGTACCTATGTACCTATACTCGATGTTTGAATATTTAAAATCTAATGTATAAACCCTAGCTCTCATATCGGTTCTACTTATGTGCAGCTTCTATTCTTGAAAAGGTTACTTGATCTATCTTATAACATAAAGGCTTGAAGATCCAAGTCAATATTTAACCCCTTTGGAGCCAGACTTTCTAATATGTGAATCCATTTCGTTTCCTTCTTTCTTAATATAGTTAATCTTTGATGTGGATTCGAATCTATGGGAACTATTTCTAAAATGCTAATCTTTAGACTGGTGGGATCTTGTCTGTGGTGGATTCTAAAGTGTTCAGATACACTGTGGGTTTTTAACCCCATCTCAATGTTGTTTATGTGTTCGTAACACCTCCTTTTTATTTTTCTCTTTGTTCTCCCTACATAGATCACCCCACATTTACAGGTGAGACCATAAACTACATATGTAGATTGACAGGAACCTCGTGAGGTAATTGGTATAGTTTTGGTATGGTTCCAATTATCTATGGAATCTCTATTCCAGATAATGGGGCACATGCAACAATTCTTTCTACCACACCTATATGTCCCAGGTTTTTGTACAACCCACTGATTTAGGGTGCCAGAATTCCTTATATTGCCCCCTATCGGGCCTTTTAGTTTTGACGGTGCTAGAATATTTTTCAAATTTCTGTTCTTTTTGAAGACTACATTGGGTTTATCCTCTATAGCTTCTTTCAACCAAGGATCTGCCTTTAATATTCCCCAATGTTTCTGTAGTGTCTTTTTAATAAATCCAGCACCCTCGTTATATGTCGTGATGAATCTTACTTTCTTATTCAGGTCATTTTGATCTGGTTCTTTTTCCCTTTTGGGGAATAATAATTCCTCCCTTGTACAGTTCTCGTTATGTTTCCTAGCTGCTCTAATGCTATCTTTTCCGTAATCTTTTTCAATAAATTTCTTTTCTAAGATATCTGCTTCATGGTTATAATCCTCTAATTCAGTGCAGTTCCTGCGGATTCTGCGGAACTGTCCATTTGGGATATTCTGCTTCCAGGAATTCTTATGCCCACTATTGGCATTTAGAAAGCCATTACTGTCCATTGGCTTTCTATAATTCCTGACTTTAATAGATTTTGACACTTGATCAACAAAAAATTCAACATCTAGGAACTCAATTTTTTCCTTCGACATTTTACTTGTAAACATTAGGTTGTATTGATTGTTGTTCATGTGTTTCACAAAATCTTGTGCAATTAGACTTTCTCCTCGCCAAATAATAATTATATCGTCGATATATCTCAGATATTGAATTATATTGTCTGAGTAGGGGTTATTAGCCCATACCATGGACTCTTCAAACTGCGACATATACATGTTCGCATATGATGGAGCCATTGGGGTACCCATAGCGGTCCCTTGGATTTGTTTGTAAAATGAATTATTGAAACTGAAATAATTATTGCAAAGTATAAATCTAATACTGTCTTCTAAGAATTTTAGATGTTCCTTTATTATTCCACTACTTGACCCTGCCTGCTTGAAGGCTTCAATGCCCTTTTCGTGGGGGATGTTCGTGTACAATGAAGTAACATCGCACGTAATCCACAAATGGTCGTCCTCCCACTTTTTGCCTTCTAATGCTATTATAATGTCAGGTGTATCTTTGATAAAAGACTTAATTTTCTTGACCATCGGCTGCATAAAATGATCTATATAAGTAGACAAATTGCTGGAAATAGACCATGAAGCAGATATCTTAGAAAAGAAATTTATTGAAAAAGATTACGGAAAAGATAGCATTAGAGCAGCTAGGAAACATAACGAGAACTGTACAAGGGAGGAATTATTATTCCCCAAAAGGGAAAAAGAACCAGATCAAAATGACCTGAATAAGAAAGTAAGATTCATCACGACATATAACGAGGGTGCTGGATTTATTAAAAAGACACTACAGAAACATTGGGGAATATTAAAGGCAGATCCTTGGTTGAAAGAAGCTATAGAGGATAAACCCAATGTAGTCTTCAAAAAGAACAGAAATTTGAAAAATATTCTAGCACCGTCAAAACTAAAAGGCCCGATAGGGGGCAATATAAGGAATTCTGGCACCCTAAATCAGTGGGTTGTACAAAAACCTGGGACATATAGGTGTGGTAGAAAGAATTGTTGCATGTGCCCCATTATCTGGAATAGAGATTCCATAGATAATTGGAACCATACCAAAACTATACCAATTACCTCACGAGGTTCCTGTCAATCTACATATGTAGTTTATGGTCTCACCTGTAAATGTGGGGTGATCTATGTAGGGAGAACAAAGAGAAAAATAAAAAGGAGGTGTTACGAACACATAAACAACATTGAGATGGGGTTAAAAACCCACAGTGTATCTGAACACTTTAGAATCCACCACAGACAAGATCCCACCAGTCTAAAGATTAGCATTTTAGAAATAGTTCCCATAGATTCGAATCCACATCAAAGATTAACTATATTAAGAAAGAAGGAAACGAAATGGATTCACATATTAGAAAGTCTGGCTCCAAAGGGGTTAAATATTGACTTGGATCTTCAAGCCTTTATGTTATAAGATAGATCAAGTAACCTTTTCAAGAATAGAAGCTGCACATAAGTAGAACCGATATGAGAGCTAGGGTTTATACATTAGATTTTAAATATTCAAACATCGAGTATAGGTACATAGGTACATAGGTAAATTATTAGGGAATTTCATGCTGCTGTTTTTAATAGTTTAAAATTGTTTTAAATAGGTTTAATGTAGACACTAATGTAGAACATTAGGTTGTAGAAGTCTTTCATACGTATGCCATTTATCTTGATATGTTTTATGGTTTATTTTTAACTTATATGTAAAAGGTACACTGTAGCGCGTTATAGGCGTGAGGTAAATGTAAGGAGATGACATATACGAAATAGGTAGTTAATAACATTGTTACCTTTCTTTCACACAATTGCCCGATGAACTGTGCAAGTGGGCGTAGAAATTTCTAAAGAGCCAATTGGGCCACGTCATTGGAGAGGGGAGGAGTAACGGACTTTTAAATCGTGGATCCCCGCGAACATTTCATACACTGCCAAAGAGTCTTGAGAAAGTCCGCAGAAGACGGAAGAAACGCGTAGACGGCACAGAAAAGTTAGTCAAAAAAGCACCGCTACAAATAAAAAAGCAATTGGAAGGAGCGTAACTCGAGGGACGCCAAAGAGTGAACGCATACAGCGAAAAAGGACAGATCAACCATACCACAGTAACGGACGATTAAAGTAAACCAAGAGACGCCTGTTTTTATTGAAACGTTTGTAAGTGCAATATGTTTGTTTGCGAAGTAAGGATATATTAAAAACTTTTACCGTGAGTCGTGGCTGCGCTCTCTCTTCTTTTGTGTTTGCAGTTAATTATGAAAACATTTTGATTCCTTGACAAAATTAGATTAAAGGGACAGTCTACCATAGAACTGTTATTGTTTTAAAAGATAGATAATCCCTTTATTACCCATTCCCCAGTGTTGCATAACCAACACAGTAATATTAATATACTTTTTACCCCTGTGATTACCTTGTATCTAAGCCTCTTCTGACAGCCCCCTGATCACATGACTGTGAGTATTTTTTTATCTATTGATTTGCATTTAGTATTGTGTTGTGCTAACGCTTAAATAACTTCCCAGGCGTGAACACATTGTTATCTATATGGCTCACATGAACTAGCAGTCTCCTGTTGTGAAAAGCAAATACAAAAGCATGTGATTAAGAGGCTGTCAATAGAGACTTTGAAACAGGCATAAATTTAAGGGTTTAAATATTATAAAGTATTCATCTAGGAGCCAGTAGAAGCAAAATATATATATTTTTTTAATGAGCTTTTTCCACCTGCAGAGTTTAACCCCGTTGCTACTGAGCCATTTCACACCCCTGTGTATTGGACTATCAGATTACTCATGGACCATCCTCTTTAGGGGGCTGTTTTGCTAATGGATTTCGGCAGATATTTTATTTAATATTTAAAATATTTAGAAGCTTAGTTTTTCAAAATGAGTTGGTGAATTTTGATCCTTTTATTGATATCAGCTGTAATATGTAATTTATTTACTTACAAAAATGTAATGTTTTATAATCCTTTAAACACAACAATTTAGGATTTTACACCTGTATTGTTCAATATAAATGAGTAATTACAGATCAGAAGATACAATGTATTATTTGTTTCACCATCTTGTAATTGATGCACAAAATGATAAATCTAAAATATCTAAATATAAAAATAGTGGCTACATTTTAGAATTACACAAAATTCAGATTCTCCAAAGTGCTTAACATAAAACCGCTAAAAATCAGCCTATATGATGATTTCACTAAATATCTATTTTTACATTCACTCAGTTTGACTTTTTTTTTTCTTCATTTGACAAGCAGGCAGTGCAGCCAATGGGAGGTGCCCCACCTGCCTTATCTTAGCCTATACAGTGCGCTCTAGTGATGCTGCTAGACTGAAGCCGTTACTATGAAAGTCAATACTAGAATATGCTGCTATAGATGTACATAGGGGTATATTCATTAAGAGGTGAATAGCAGGTGAATTGAAACATTTAAATTCCAGATTTTAACTCTGTATTGTGAAGGGCCAAACCCATTGAGTATCTCTTGCAAGAAGAGCTGAGATATTCCCTGTGTTTGGCCCTTGATAATGCATAGTTAAAGACCCAGTCTAGTCAAAATTAAACTCATGATTCAGATATGGCATGCGATTTTAACCAACTTTCCAATTTACTTTTATCATCAAATTTGCTTTGTTCTCTGTGTATTTTTAGTTGAAAGCTAAACCTGGGTAGGCTCATATGCTTATTTCTAAGCCCTTGAAAGCCGCCTCTTATCTGAATGCTTTTGACAGTTTTTCACAGCTAGATAGCGTTAGTTCATGTGTGCCACACTGTGCTCACGCCCGTGGAGTTACTTATGAGATGGCACTGATTGGCTAAAATGCAAGTCTGTCAAAAGAACTGAAATAAGGGGCAGTCTGCAGAGGCTTAGGTACAAGGTAATAACAGAGGTAAAAAGTATATTAATATAACTGTGGTGGTTATGCAAAACTGGGGAATGGGTAATAAAGGGATTATCTATCTTTTAAAACAATACAAATTCTGGAGTAGACTGTCCCTTTTAATGAAAGATTTAAAACCATAGTGTGGGCTTTGCAGTTCCTGTAGGCTGCACCTTCAGCTTGTCAAATACTTTGGGGTGCTTAAAAATGTGAATTTGTTTATAGAATGAATACGTTTTATGCTGGCTCCGAGAGGAAATTGTAGCTGATCCAATTAGCAGTGCTAGTTGCAGGGCCGTCTTTAATATTGATTGGACCCTGGGCAAAAATTTTCTTGGGCCCCCCCCTCCCCTCCCCACCCCATGCAATTTTGCTCTCCACCCCAACATCCCAAAAAACAACTAAATATTTTTTTATTATTATTAGCCCAGCCGTGGATCATCCACTGCTGGGCTAATCATTTAAAAAAAAAAAATGCAATATGTGAAACTGGACCTAAGCAGTACTAATAAGTAAATATATATATATATTCCTCCACTGTGGATTCATTTAATATTCTTTTGAATGTGATTCTGGTGTGAGGTTAGCTGGTTAAAGAGATTTAGGGCAGCCAACAGGAGCAAAGCAAGGTAAAGGAGGAAGCATGGAGGTGCAGACAAATATAAGTTTACTGACTGGAACAGCAGAACTACTATGGGAAGCTGTAAAATCTGAGACAGAGAGAAAATAAAAACTATAAAAATAAACCTTACATTAATGTGTGAAGTATCAGCATGACGCTATACATCAGCCACACCAGCACATGTTGCTTCTTTGCTAGGAACAAGTTCCCTCTCACCCTGAACTAGACAATGCTGCATGGGGAGGGGCGTGTGTGCACTCACTTATTCTTCCCACTGACACCTTTCTACAAAGCACTATTCCCCTAACAAACTTCAGTTAGTTGATCTTAGGGCCACAGCAGAAAGAGCAGGGCTAAGGGGACCAGTAGACTGGATGCTGTCTGTCCAAGGCTGCATGGATACAGTGTGAGATGAGTCACACAGCCTCAAGACTGAAGAGAGCAGTGTATGCAGCTGCACAGATGCTCAAATCCTCATGTGCCTGCCGCTCCAGCTTTCTGCTGCATGCGCCTACAGTCAGCTCCAGCTTTCTGCTGCATGCGCCTACAGTCAGCTAGAGCAGTTACCTGGTAACAGTGATAACCCCAGTAGGACCTTTTCTGATGCAGTGGGAAATGGCTGGATGCCGAGTTAGGGCTTTGCATTCAGTGCTGCACAGTGCACATCTAAAACAGCACATGGCACTAGCTTGGCATGTCACATGACACCGGCACGGTCTGGCACAGTTTTAAAAAAAAATATAAGCAGAGTACTTTTGACTGTGACAGTATTAGGACTGAATGTGTGTGTTCCCCATGTCACATCAGCAGTCTGGTATGAACCATAAAAAAAAAAAAAAACTTGGGCCCCTCAACAGAGACTGGGCCCAGGGCAGCTGCCCCTTTTGCCCTGTGTTAAAGACGGTCCTGGCTAGTTGTACTACTCAGCTGTGAATATAGTGATTCTGATTGGGTCAGCAGTGGTTTCCACTTGAGACCAACAGTTCTCTACGGGTCCAGAGTGGTTTTTCTATTGTGTGTTTAACACCTTCACAGGGGTCACACAGAAGTCAGGGTTGATAGTCTTAAAATTACAAGCTGTAACAGATTATATTTTATAATGTTTTGAATATTATGGCCCTTTAACCCATCGATTTAACCCTTTAACTGCTGAGCTATTTTGTAGTTTAGGTGCTCATATTTAAATCCTATTGTGGGTCATTTTTAGTAAGAAACCCACACAAATTAGCTTTTTTTTCCCCAGCAGAAATACATTGTAAAATGTATTGTAAACATAAAGGGTTATCCCAATATAAAAAGCACCTCTGGCTATATCTATATAACTTTTTGATCTGCACACAGGGGCTCCCATGAGCCTCTACTCAAATAAATGCACAGTTATACTCATTAGATGATCACTATTGCCACAATGTTCACCTGGCTATTAAGAGCAATATAGGGGCATGTTTTTAAAGAGGGGCTTCTAGGCTTTAAATCTAGGGGTCTTGGGAATGATCTGTTACAGGCCAAAAGAGACCCCCTTTCTATAAAATGTGTATTTTTATTTAAACCTCTTGACGCCGTTAGCATGTTCCATGCTGTTATAAAATCAGTAGACTTTACCGCTGTTAGGATAGCATGGAACGTCCTAACATTTGCAATGTCCTGCTCCCTTCTGCTTTGACTAAATGGACAATCAGACTGGGGACCATGCCTAGCATTGTAGGCAGTCACCCAGGATCTGATTTCAGCATTAGAGTCATGTAATCACACTGCCCCCCAACTGTCCCGATTTTCACAGGACAGTCACGATTTTAGGGTTCTGTCCCGGTCATGGTGCTGTCTGACCCGCATTACCCCCCCGGCCCTCCCATTGTTGATTAAAAAAAAAAAATTAACTCCTGTTGGGTCCAACATTACCATGTTAGTCACTTGACAAAATTGTACCCAATAGTGTAGCCCATGTCACGAGTAAGTCAGATTCTGTTATGTAGCTCCAGTCTGAGTCACAAGTTTTTGGCACACTGCACTTGAGGTGGTGGCAGCAGCTAGTTTAGTGCGGCGCTGAACAAAGTCTCTGACTCCCTGTCAAGTGAGATTGTGTCTGTGGCTATTGTCAGTCTTCAGAATGAGGAAGCGGGGACGCCGGTCATCAGGAGGAACACACCTTGCTTGAGTAGAAATTTGTAAGTGTTACTAACTACTTTAGTCAAAGAGACACTCACTCTCTGTGTCTGTCAGTGTGAAATCTGACGCTGGGGGTCCAGGGGTGGCTGCTGCCGCAACATAAGAGCCAGCGTTCAGACAAAATAGCGAACCACTTCACTTCCTGTTACGTGGCATTAGCTCTTTTAAATTTTTTCACATTAAAGTGCACGCGTGTCGCTTCATGGCATTCCTGGCTTTACACGTCAGTGCTTCATTTTCTATTCCGTCAAATACATTGATCGTGTTTAGTGCACATGCGTGCAATTTCTAACTCTTTGTATACCGCTGCATTATAAGATGGAACCTCTAAGCTTACTGAAAGTTTTATATTGTGAGACCCTTGGCATTTGGTTAAATGTAGTGTGTATGTTGTGTGTCTGCATGTATGTGTATGTGGTGTGTGTATTTTGTGTGTCTGCATGTATGTGTATGTGGTGTGTGTATTTTGTGTGTCTGCATGTATGTGTATGTGGTGTGTGTATTTTGTGTGTCTGCATGTATGTGTATGTGGTGTGTGTATTTTGTGTGTCTGCATGTATGTGTATGTGGTGTGTGTATTTTGTGTGTCTTCATGTATGTGAATGCTGTGTATGTGGTGTGCGTATCTTGTGTGTCTGCATGTATGTGGTGTGTGTATGTTGTGTGTCTGCATGAATGTAAATGCTGTGTAGTGTCTTTATGTTGTGTGTGTTTTCTGTGCAGTGTAGTATGTATGCATGTTTGTATGCTAGGCTGTATGTTTCTGTGTAATTGAGACTGTGTACATGTGTGTGTCTGCATGTATATATGTGTATGCTGTGTGTGTGTGCAGATGTTTCATTTTTTGCTCTTCAGTATGTGTGTGTTTGGGAGTGTGTGTACATGTATGTTTATGTTGTCTGTGTATACTGTGTATTTGGGAGTGTGTGTACATGTATGTTTATGTTGTGTGTGTGTGTGTGTGTGTATGCTGTGTATTTGGGAGTGTGTTACATGTATGTTTATGTTGTGTGTGTATGCTGTGTGTTTTGGAGTGTGTGTACATGCATGTTTATGTTGTCTGTGTATACTGTGTATTTGGGAGTGTGTGTACATGTATGTTTATGTTGTGTGTGTGTATGCTGTGTATTTGGGAGTGTGTTACATGTATGTTTATGTTGTGTGTGTATGCTGTGTGTTTGGGAGTGTGTGTACATGTATGTTTATGTTGTGTGTGTGTGTGTATGCTGTGTAGTGTGTGTTGCTGTGTGTGTGTCAGGATTTGGAGCCAGACATCAGGCTTCCAGTCTCATTGAGTGTGAGTGTTCTTTTTAATATTTTTATAAATGACTTGGAGCAAGGATTAAATAGCGACATCTCTATTTTTGAAGATGATACTAAGTTAAGTAAGGTCATTAGGTCAGAGCAGGATGAACTTTTATTACAAAGGGATCTGCAAAAATTAGATGTATGGGCAAGTAAATGGAAAATGAGATTTAATACGGAAAAATGCAAGGTTCTACATTTTGGAAGTAAAAATAAGCAGGCAACGTATTTTTTAAATGGGACAAGACTTAGTCAAACAGAGGAGGAAAGGGATTTGGGAGTAGTAATAGATAACAAGCTAAAGATGGGTGCACAATGCAGGGCAGCGGCTTCAAAGGCTAATAAGATACTAGCATGTATTAAAAGAGGCATTGATTCAAGGGAGGAAAGCACAATTCTGTCACTATATAAAGCCCTGGTAAGACCTTAAAGCCCTGGTAAGATATTGTAGAACTAGAAAAAGTTCAGAGAAGGGCCACAAAGCTAATAACAAGATTGGGGAAATTAACCTATGAGGAGAGGCTAGCCAAACTGGGTCTGTTTTCTTTAGCAAAAAGGTGCTTGAGAGGTGACATGATTGCTTTATATAAATATAAATATATTCAAGGCCCATATTCAGAGATGGCAGAAGCTCTGTTTATTCCTAGAAAATTGTTTGTGACAAGAGGTCACAATTTAAGGTTGGAGGAAAGGAGATTTAATCTCCTGCAACGGAAACGTTTTTTCACTGTAAGAGCAATAAAATTGTGGAACTCATTACCAAAGGAGGTAGTGAATGCTAATACCCTAGATACATTTAAAAATAGTCTGGATACATTTCTGTATATAAACAAAATTCATGGATATGATTGCTAGTATTAAATGAGTCACCTTTTAGTGGGGTTATTTAAGCTTAACTGGAGCTTTTTGTAAGTATTTTAGATTTGTATAGGTTGAACTCGATGTACTTCAGTCTTTTTTTCAACCTTATCTACTATGTTAAATTACTGAGTATTTAAATATATATTTTTATGACACAGGATTAACAGGATTTGTTTTATATGTAGAGAATATGTTTTTTTTATTTCGAATTTAATTTATATTACATCGGTCTCCTGATTTTTTTTTAAGCCACTCCCCATCCCTGCTCCTGCCCACCACATATCACCATATATGGGGGGGAGGTTTGTCCCTCTTGATTTTGGAAATGTTGGGAGGTATCACATGACTTCCTGTTTCCTTCTAATGTTTACTTCATTCCGATCTTGCACATTTGTTCCCGCCCTGAAGGATTAATTGTTTTAAAAATTGTGCATTTATTTTGTTCCCCCAATTGCCTTTCAAACAATGGGTTTCTAGAGCCTAAGGAAGCTTTGTAGGGAATAACACATAGTTAAATGGAAACAACACTGTAAAAATTAACATTTTCTATCACATGTCCCATTTAATCAGTCCTATCAGCGCCATTTTCTATATTATACTACAAAATTATTAGGCAAATTAAAGGAACAGTAAACACATTGTAAGTAATTGGAAGACATTTCTGCTGTGTTGCTATAGAATAACATCTCAGACAAGTTCTAATGTTTTTAAAACAAATTAACATCCTTTTTACTACAATTATGTTTCAATAGCCAAACTGCACCCACCATTTGCCTTCTTTGGAGGAGCCAATTTGGGCTTTAGTTAACAGACAACAAGGCTAACCGCAGTCATAATGTTAGTATAAAAATGCATTGTTTTGCAGTTGTTATCAGCTAAAGCTATCAGCTAATTGGAATGGCCTATATTTTTTATTTAACATGTTCTGTAACTGCTTTTCCATATTGCACAAGTAGAAGGGGAGGTATTTGCCCAGATACAGTGATGACGCTAGTTTCTTGAGTTTTGGAAACAGCACTATAGTCATCAGAAAGTTTGTGCACAGTAAGGTTGCAGACAGCACGCACGATTTCTGAAGGTCACACGTTTTCCTGAATTTTAATTACAGTTGAAACACATCTGTGTGCTACGATTTGCAAATCTTCCACGAGATTGATATTGTTCATCTTTTTGAATACTGTAAGGGGCTTCAATAACTACAAGATCTGCAGTTTTTGAAATAGAAAGCTGGAGGCTTCTGATCCCCGTGAGACCTTGTATAAGCACAGGACAGTTCTGATTATAGCAGTGTCCCTGTGTGGGTGGTTTAATAAATTCATTGTCCTCATTTCAACCTGGTAGATTTTGCAGGTCCTGTGAAAACTGTGACTTCTGCTTTTTTTAGCAAAACTCTGGTATCATACTTAATTGTTAGGATCTGAATGTATTGCCTGTCTTCTTCAGAATACTTGTGATAACTCGAAAATAAATGCCCTTCCTTATATCATCTTCATTATTTTATAAGTGATCTGTATTGTGTAAAATAGGGCGCACAAAGCACGATTCTGGTGAAATTTTAGCAATTATATTTTTTTCTTTATTTCTTTTATAAAACCTAAAGTTTAATCTTGCAAGTTGACAGCAGGGACTGCGTTACTTAATATGTTTAAAGCGATATAAAGGTCACATTTAAAATGCGCACAAGCGTATTTCAGTATTGGCTAGAATATTTTTTTAATATAGATACATTTGCTTTTCTAGAAGCATTTTTTGCTGTTACTATTTCAATAATAGTTCTATCTATACGCAGGAAAGTAGTGTATAATGCCGAATTCTAACTGTGCATGTGCCGGAAGCAAATGGTAACTTAAATCCTTTTATCACACAAATTACACATAAAATTAAAATTTGATGTTTCAGATTTTTTTAGCTGACTATCATCACATTTACTCTCGCTTTCATTTATTGAAAAGCATACCTAGGTAGGCATAGTAGCAGCAATGGACTAGTGGGAGCTAGCTGGTGATTGGTGGCTACACATGTATGCCTCTTGTCATTGGCTAACGAGATGTGATCACCTAGGTTCCAGTAGTGCATTGCTGCACTGGACGAACCTTTAACTAAGAGGTCAGTCACAGTCTGTCAGACAATGTTTATCTGCTGGTTTTCGGCTGCTGCACTTTTTCAGTTTGACACACACTCAGGTTTTTGGACTTGAAAATGTGTTATTGGCTTGCCTATAAAAAGTCCCTATACATAACAAGTCCTGTTCAAGGTCATCACAATCCATTTCCTCAAAATGAGTCAGCAGGTTTTTGGGACCTTTTTCATGTATTAAATTCGACAACTAGAGGCCTACTCCTACAGGAAGCGAGAACTGAGATATGAGAAGACAGAAATCTAGAAATGTTGTTTAGCAATTACATTTTAACAATTTTGCTAATGTTAAGTTACAGTATTTTTTACACTGCGATTGGAAATCATGGCAGTGCAAACAAGATCAGATTCTTTGCCACTCCATCTTGTTTGGTGGCATTCTTTTCTTTTTTTAATGGTATTCTAAAAGCCGCCATTTTCCTTATAACATTATCATTATCACGTGTTGTCATTTGGTGACAGTAATAGAAATATTGAAAATTTGATTAAAAAGGAGGTTTATTTTTGTGTTTTAAAGTATTATACAGAATTTGTAATATTATTATTTTACAAAGGAAAACCACATTCTGTTCTGTGAAAATATAAACTTTTGGCGAAATGTTTGCGGTTCGGTTATTAGAGTGGTGCCAAACACTTTAAATCACAATTTTAGGTCATGGCCACTTTCTTCTACGAGAGATTAATATTCCTGTACTTCGCACTGATTGTAGACCAATATTTTGTAAAACAGAAAAATGGCTTGAAACCATACATACATATTGAGGATAATTTTAACACGCCAATAATTATTTTTCTTGACACTGTACAAAGGGATCAATCCAAACAACAATAATAATATAATATTTAGCTAACATTGGTCCATTGTTTTTGTCAGTTTCATTTTGATTCATGGTTTTGATCCCAATATCAAGAACTTTATAGCTGAAAACACTTTTTCAGGAGGTTCACATATAGGGGCCGATTTAATACAGCCTGGACGGACAGGGTTTGCATAAAGCAGGCAGCATCTGCTAGTGCAATGATGCCCACTGCTCATGAGTTGGGGCTGTCATTGTGTCCGGAGTGATTTCAATCTCTTAGCTGAGAGCTTGGGTAAAGGTTCAGAAGCAGCAGCCTGCAGTGAAGGGCCTCTAAAGCTGCATACACAATCAACTGGCAATAAGAGTCCAAATAAGCCTTTCTATGCCTCTCTACAACTGAGACACTATGGACTAGATTACGAGTGGAGCTTAAATTAACGCTACCGCTCACACTTTAAGTTTGCTAGTTCAGGTTGCACTCATGTTACAAGTTAAAATTAAAAAGGTTTGTACATGACGCACACAAAAAGTGGAACTTAGAATATACCCATCGCGTTAACATATTCCCCCATAGACTTCAATGGAGAATCAAAAGTGAAAACAAAAAAACTAACACCCAAACTCCCACACTAACACAATCGCATTTAACCATCAGATATACAAATAAATATGTATTTCCGGAGTTCTCCCATGTTCAGCAGGTAAAACTTTCACACCTTATGATAGATACGCCTGGTAACAGGCTTACGCACCTGGACAAGAGTGTCAATCACAGAATCTGAGACAGAATTAGGCATTCAATCTCCACACAGTCACTAATTTTGAACACTATTGTTTGTATTATTGTTTATTAGTTTTTTGCATGATGCACTTGCTACAGTTGTAATTAGGCTAATTCTGTTTTATTAGTATACACTCTTATTCTGGTGTACCACTCACACTGATCACCTGTTATTACCTCTGTTTTTATTGTAATTATCAGCTTTGGCCCTTTGAGCCGCTTCTGTAAGATATTCCTGTATTTGTAATTTTATTTATATGTGCTTTTTACATTTTTTATATATAGTCTTTTATTACTGATGCTTTTTAACATGGTTCATTAAATAATCTTCTTTTATCTCTCTGTGAGTATATTTATCCCTTGGCCTCTTGTTGGCGCTGTATTCACTTCTTACTACTTATCTTCGCTGCTGCCCGATATCCCATTGATTTCTATAGTAGAATAAAAGTTATGTTTACACCTAACACCCTAACATAACCCCCGAGTCTAAACACCCCTAGGGGTCGATCCGATAAAACATCGTCGCCCGCAAAAGCCGGCGACGCCATATTTGCGCTGGTTTGGTATCCTATATACGGCGTTACCTAGAAGTTTCGCCCGTATATTTCTGCCGTCGCCGTAGATTTTTTGGGCTATAGGCAGGTATACCAAACCAGCGCAGTTTGGTATTCCAATTTGCAGCGTAAGGACTTACGTGGCGAAAATGGAGAAATCTTACTCCATTTTCACCTCGCCACAAAAAGCAGCCGTAAGAAGCCTTACGCTGACTATTGGAGGCCCCTTAACTCCCTAAACTAACTAGAAAATAAACCTCAACACCTAGCATCTGCAATGTCTATCTACCTGTCACCCGCGATCTGCTAAATAAAACCTAACACCTAACGCATGCGCAATGTCTATCTACCTGTCAACCGCGATCGCCCCCCCCCCGAAATCCCTAATAAAGTTATTAACCCCTAAACCGCCGCTCCCGGACCCCGCCGCCATCTACATAAACTAACCCCCTACTGTGAGCCCCTAAAACCGCCGCCATCTACCTTATCTATCCCCTAATTAGAACCCCTTACACCGCTGTCATCTACCTTATCTATCCCCTAATCTGACCCCTTACACCGCCGCCACCTATATAAAAATTATTAACCCCTAATCTAATCCCCCTATACCGCCGCCAGCTATATTAATATTATTAACCCCTAATGTAAGCCCCTTACACCGCCGCCATCTCTATTAAAATGATTAACCCCTTATTTAATCTACCTACCCCGCCGCCAGCTATATTATCTATATTAACCCTAAGTATATTATAGTTAATATAGGTATTACATTATATATATTAACTATATTAACCCTAATTATATTAGGGTTAATATAGTTAATATAGTTACTATAGTATTTATATTAACTATATTAACTCTATCTAACCCTAACACCCCTAACTAAATTTATATTAAATTAATCTAATTCATTTATAAACTAAAATATTCCTATTTAAATCTAAATACTTACCTATAAAATAAACCCTAAGATAGCTACAATATAATTAATAATTACATTGTAGTTATGTTAGGGTTAATATTTATTTTACAGGTAAATTGTTAATTATTTTAACTAGGTATAATAGCTATTAAAAAGTTATTAACTATTTAATATCTACCTAGTTAAAATAATTACCCAATTACCTGTAAAATAAATCCTAACCTAAGTTACAAATACACCTACACTATCAATAAATTAAACTACAAACATCTATCTAAAAATACAATTAAATTAACTAAACTAAATTACAAAAAAAACCCCCACTAAATTACAAAAAATAAAAAAACATTACAAGATTTTTAAGCTAATTACACCTATTCTAAGCCCCCTAATAAAATAATAAACCCCCAAAATAAAAAAAAATTCCCTGCCCTATTCTAAATTAAACAAATTTCAAAGCTCTTTACCTTACCAGCCCTTAAAAGGGCCTTTTGTGGGGCATGCCCCAAAGAATTCAGCTCTTTTGCATACAAATACAATACCCCCCCCCATTACAACCCACCACCCACATACCCCTATTCTAAAACCACCCAAACCCCCCCTTAAAAAAGCCTAACACTACCCCCCTGAAGATCTCCCTACCTTGTCTTCACCACACCGGGCCGAACTCCTGATCCGATCCTGGCGATGTCTTCCTCCAAGCGGCAAAGAAGAATTCTTCCTCCGGCGATGTCTTCCTCCAAGCGGCAAAGAAGAATTTTTCCTCCGGCGACGTCTTCCTCCAAGCGGCAGCAAAGTCTTCATTCTTCCGGCGGCATCTTCAATCTTCTTTCTTCGCTCCGCCGCCGCGGAGCATCCATCCCGGACGACTACTGAACTTGGAATGAGGTACCTTTAAATGACGTCATCCAAGATGGCGTCCGCCGAATTCCGATTGGCTGATAGGATTCTATCAGCCAATCGGAATTAAGTTAGAAAAATCTGATTGGCTGATTGAATCAGCCAATCAGATTCAAGTTCAATCCGATTGGCTGATCCAATCAGCCAATCAGATTGAGCTTGCATTCTATTGGCTGTTCCGATCAGCCAATAGAATGCAAGCTCAATCTGATTGGCTGATTGGATCAGCCAATCGGATTGAACTTGAATCTGATTGGCTGATTCAATCTGCCCATCAGATTTTTCTATCTTAATTCCGATTGGCTGATAGAATCCTATCAGCCACTCGGAATTCGGCGGACGCCATCTTGGATGATGTCATTTAAAGGTACCTCATTCCAAGTTCAGTAGTCGTCCGGGATGGATGCTCCGCGGCGGCGGAGCGAAGAAAGAAGATTGAAGATGCCGCCGGAAGAATGAAGACTTTGCTGCCGCTTGGAGGAAGACATCGCCGGAGGAAGAATTCTTCTTTGCCGCTTGGAGGAAGACATCGCCCGGATCGGATCAGGAGTTCGGCCCGGTGTGGTGAAGACAAGGTAGGGAGATCTTCAGGGGGGTAGTGTTAGGCTTTTTTAAGGGGGGTTTGGGTGGTTTTAGAATAGGGGTATGTGGGTGGTGGGTTGTAATGGGGGGGGGTATTGTATTTGTATGCAAAAGAGCTGAATTCTTTGGGGCATGCCCCACAAAAGGCCCTTTTAAGGGCTGGTAAGGTAAAGAGCTTTGAAATTTGTTTAATTTAGAATAGGGCAGGGAATTTTTTTTATTTTGGGGGTTTATTATTTTATTAGGGGGCTTAGAATAGGTGTAATTAGCTTAAAAATCTTGTAATGTTTTTTTATTTTTTGTAATTTAGTGTTTGTTTTTTTTTGTAATTTAGTTTAGTTAATTTAATTGTATTTTTAGATAGATGTTTGTAGTTTATTTAATTTATTGATAGTGTAGGTGTATTTGTAACTTAGGTTAGGATTTATTTTACAGGTAATTGGGTAATTATTTTAACTAGGTAGCTATTAAATAGGTAATAACTATTTAATAGCTATTATACCTACTTAAAATAATTAACAATTTACCTGTAAAATAAATATTAACCCTAACATAGCTACAATGTAATTATTAATTATATTGTAGCTATCTTAGGGTTTATTTTATAGGTAAGTATTTAGATTTAAATAGGAATATTTTAGTTTATAAATGAATTAGATTAATTTAATATAAATTTAGTTAGGGGTGTTAGGGTTAGATAGAGTTAATATAGTTAATATAAATACTATAGTAACTATATTAACTATATTAACCCTAATATAATTAGGGTTAATATAGTTAATATATATAATGTAATACCTATATTAACTATAATATACTTAGGGTTAATATAGATAACATAGCTGGAGGCGGGGTAGGTAGATTAAATTAGGGGTTAATCATTTTAATAGAGATGGCGGCGGTGTAAGGGGCTTACATTAGGGGTTAATAATTTTAATATAGATGGCGGCGGTGTTAGGGGCTCACTTTAGGGGGTTATAGATATAATATAGCTGGCGGCGGGGTGGGAGCGACGGTTTAGGGGTTAATAGCTTTTTTATTGTTAGGATAGTGAGGGGGGATAGCGGATAGAGGGTTAGACGTGTCGGGCTTTGTTAGGGAGGCGTGTTAGACTTGTCGGGCTATGTTAGGGAGGCATGTTAGACAGTGCGGGTGTTTTAGACTTTAGTCAGGTTTTATAGGCGCCGGCAGTTTCTAACGTGCCGCAAGTCACTGGCGACGCCAGAAATTTGTACTTGCGCAGATTTCTGGACATCGCTGGTTTGTCAGACTTACGGCACGTTAGCATCTGACGGCGACTTATATGGGATAGCTCGAGTTGTGAGCTGAAACTGCGGGCGACGCCGGTTCCCTCGCTTGTGCCGCAAACTGCAATTTATATCGGATCGCGCCCCTAGTCTGCCATCCGCCACCGCCGCCACCTACATTATACTTATTAACCCCTAATATGTCGTCCCCTACACCGCCGCCCCCTACATTATGTTATTAATAGTGATGTCCCGAACTGTTCGCCCGCGAACGGTTCACAGCGAACATAGCTTGTTCGCGTTTGTGGGCGAACAACATGGCGATGTTCGATCCACCCCTAAGTGTCATCATTGTGGAAACTTTGACCCTTTATGTCACAGCCCGCCTGACACATTAGAGCCAATCAACATCAGACACTCCCTCACAGACCCTCCAGCTACTAGGAATCCGCCATTTTAGACTCATAAACGACCTTGCTTTCTTAATGAGAGGACGTGTTTGTTTTTGCTCCTGACATTAATAGTAAAAACATAGCTAGGCTAGTGTATTTACAGTCCAGAAGGACTCCACTCATCTCTGCTGCAAGCACAGCACCCCAAAAAAGCCCTTCTTAGGGCTATATTTCGAGCCGTTTTTTTTTTTTTTTTCGTTTTTTTTTTATTAGCATTGCCTGGCTTTCAGCTGTGTGTTTAAGGCTCACAGCATATGCTGCTGTGATTACTGCCACCACTGATATCTCCCTAACAACATTAGTTTAAATTTAACTAACCAAAAATTTTTATTATTTTTCTATCATTTTAATTATTTTTCTATTTTTCATTTTCTATCAGGCCAGTGTCACACAGCATATACTCTGGTTCATTGCTCTGTGCCAGCCAGCAGCCACCAGTGTTAATATCCGTTTATAACATTATTTTTAATTTAAAATAAAAATAAAAAAAAAATATTTTGCTAGTGGTAATCTAATTACATTACTATCCATGCCTGTGTCTGTCAGGCTCACTCAGCTTAATATACCTCATTTTTTTCAGTCTTTTGGTTTAATTGGTCTGTGCCAGGCAGCCACCCAGCACTCATATCTTATCTTCTTCACCTTAATTTTAATATAAAAAAAAAAAAGTTTTTAAATTGGTTTTGCTAGTGTAAATCTATATAATTTTCTATCCGGCCTGTGTGTTTTGCTGACATACAGAGCCTACTGTGTTTACTTGCTGCCCTCCTAGTCTATGAGCCACGACTCATATGTGTTTAACCTTTTTTTAATTCCCCCCCCAAAAAATAATTTCAATAATTTTAGTCTAGTGTATAATCTAGTGTAATCTAATAGTATTTTCTATCAGGCGTGTGTGTATCCGACTTACAGAGCCTACTGTTTTTAATAGCTGCCCTTCCAAGGCTATCAGCCACGACTCATGTATGTGCTTAACCTTTTTCTTAAAATTTCCAAAAAAAAGTCTTTAAATCATTATGCTAGTGTAATCTAATTGTATTTTCTATCAGGCCTGTGTCTAACTGTCTATCTGACTTACACAGCATACTGTTGTTATAATTGCTGCCCTACGTAGCAGCCAGCCATAATTTTAATATTAAAATCTAAAATTTTACAATATTTATTTATTTTATTGCAAACAATTTAGGCTCTGCATCAACTATGTAATTTTCCATGGGAGTTTTGCCAGGGATCTCCCTCCAGCATGCGACAGTCCAGGTGTTAGTACCCTTGAAACAACTTTTCCATCACTATTGTGGCCAGAAAGAGTCCTTGTAGGTTTTAAAGTTCGCCTGCCTATTGAACAATACCGGAAGTTCGAGTCCGCCGTTCGCAAACCGAAAATTTTAGGTTCGCGACATCACTAGTTATTAACTCATCCCTATCTTATAATAAATTTAAACTTACCTTTAGATTTAAATTAAACTATATTAAACTAATAATTAACCTACCCTAACTGTTATACTAAAATTACATTAAACTATATTAAACTATTAATTAATCTACCCTAACTATTATACTACAATTACATTAAACTATATTAACTATTAATTACCCTACCCTATTATACTAAAATTACATTAAACTACAAATTAAATTAACTATATTATATATTTAAACACCTAACTCTACTCAAATAATTTAAATCTACAATAAAAAATTACAAAGTTACAAAAACTAACAACTAAATTACAAATAATAACAAACACTAATGGCTAGATTTTTTTGTGGTATGAGTAAAAAAGCAGCGTTAAGGCTCATAACGCTGCTTTTTCACTACCGCTGCTATTATGAGTCTTGTAGGTAAAGCTGTCCCGCACACTTTTTTGGCCGTACTGAAAATGAACTTACGCAATTTTCGTAAAATTCTTTTTTCAATGGGACTTCCATTGCGCCGGTATTACAAGCTTTTTTTTTTTAGGCCAAAAAGTGAGCGGTACAGCCTATCCCGCAAGATTCGTAACGCATTCTAAAGTCAGTAGTTATGAGTTTTACACTACAAAGCCGTAGCATAAAACTCATAACTAAAGTGCTAAAAAGTACACTAACACCCATAAACTACCTATTAACCCCTAAACCGAGGCCCTCCTGCATCGCAAACACTATAATAAAATTATTAACCCCTAATCTGCAGCTCCCGACATCGCCGCCACTAAAATAAACATATTAACCCCTAAACCGCCACACTCCAGCATTGCAAACTCTAGTTACATATTATTAACCCCTAATCTGCCGTCCCTAACATCTCCGCCACCTACCTACATTTATTAACCCCTAATCTGCCGCCCCCAACGTTGCCGCCACTATATTAAATTTATTAACCCCTAAACCTAAGTCTAACCCTAACACCCCCTATCTTAAATATAATTAAAATAAATCTAACTAAAAATTCCTATCATTACCTAAATAATTCCTATTTAAAACTAAATACTTACCTATAAAATAAACCCTAAGCTAGCTACAATATAACTAATAGTTACATTGTATCTAGCTTAGGGTTTATTTTTATTTTACAGGCAAGTTTGTATTTATTTTAGCTAGGTAGAATAGTTACGAAATAGTTATTAACTATTTACTAACTACCTAGCTAAAATAAATACAAATTTACCTGTAAAATAAAACCTAACCTGAGTTACACTAACACCTAACCTTACACTACAATTAAATTAATTACCTAAATTAAATACAATTAACTAATATAAATACAAATACCTAAATTACAAAAAAACAACAACACTAAATTACACAAAATGAAAAACATATTACAAGATATTTAAACTAATTACACCTAATCTAATAGCCCTATCAAAATAAAAAAGCCCCCCCCAATAAAAAAAAACCCCTAGCCTAAACTAAACTACCAATAGCCCTTAAAAGGGCCTTTTGCGGGGCATTGCCCCAAAGAAATCAGCTCTTTTACCTGTAAAAAAATACAAACACCCACCCCAACAGTAAAACCACCCACCCACACAACCAACCCCCAAATAAAACCCTAACTAAAAAACCTAAGATCCCCATTGCCCTAAAAAGGGCATTTGGATGGGCATTGCCCTTAGGCTTTTTTTCAGCCGGCTCTCCCCATTGATGTCTATGGGGAAATTGTGCAAAAGCACGTACAACCAGCTCACCGCTGAGTTAAGCAGCGCTGGTATTGGAGTGCGGTATGGAGCACAATTTTGCTCTAAGCTCACTTTTGCCTTTTTATAAAAACCTGTAATACCAGCGCTGTAGGTAAGTGAGCGGTGACAATAACGTGCAAGTTAGCACCGCACCCCTCATAACGCAAAACTCGTAATCTAAGTTAGTTACCAAAAAAAATAAACACTAAGTTACACAAAATAAAAAATAAATTATCAAAGATTTAAACTAATTACACCTAATCTAATAGCCCTATGAAAATAAAAAAGCCCCCCCCCAAAAAAAAACCCCCCAACCTACAATAAACTACAAATAGCCCTTAAAAGGGCCTTTTGCGGGGTATTGCCCCAAAGAAATCAGCTCTTTTACCTGTAAATAAAAAATACAAATACCCCCCAACAGTAAAACTCACCACCCACACAACCAACCCCCCCAAATAAAACCCTAACTAAAAAATCCTGAGCTCCCCATTGCCCTGAAAAGGGCATTTGGATGGGCATTGCCCTTAAAAGAGCATTTAGCTCTATTGCTGCCCAAACCCTAATAAACCATTAAAAAAACACTAACTCCTTAAGATCCACTTACAGTTTTGAAGACCTGACATCCATCCTCAAAGAAGCCGGGAGAAGTCCTCATCGAAGCCAGCAGAAGTCTTCATCCAAGCGGCCGAAGTATTCATCCAAGCCCGCAGAAGTCTTCACCCAGACGGAATCTTCTATCTTCATCCATTCGGCGCAGAGCAGTTCCATCTTCAAGACATCCGGCGCAGAGCATGCTCTTCGTTCAACGTCTTCTTGAACAATGAATGTTCCTTTAAATAACGTCATCCAAGATGACGTCCCTTAGATTCCGATTGGCTGATAGAATTCAATTAGCCAATCGGAATTAAGGTTGAAAAAATCCTATTGGCTGTTGCAATTAGCCAATAGGATTGAGCTTTCATCCTATTAGCTGATCCAATCATCCAATAGAATGTGAGCTCAATCCTATTGGCTGATTGGATCAGCCAATAGGATTAAAGATCAATCCTATTGGCTGATTGCAACAGCCAATAGGAATTTTTCAACCTTAATTCTGATTGGCTGATTCTATCAGCCAATCGGAATCTAAGGGACACCATTTTGGATGACGTCATTTAAAGGAACATTCATTGTTCAAGAAGACGTTGACCGAAGAGGATGCTCCACGTCGTATGCCTTGAAGATGGAGCCCCTCCGCACCGGATGGATGAAGACAGAAGATGCCGTCTGGGTTAAGCCTTCTGCGGGCTTGGATGAAGACTTCGGCCGCTTGGATGAAGACTTCTGCCGGCTTCGAAGAGGACTTCTCCCGGCTTCTTTGAGGATGGATATCGGATCTTCAAAACTGTAAGTGGATCTTCAGGGGTTAGTGTTAGGTTTTTTTTAAGGGTTTATTGGGTGGGTTTTAGTTTTAGATTAGGGTTTGGGCAGCAATAGAGCTAAATGCCCTTTTAAGGGCAATACCCATCCAAATTACCTTTTCAGGGCAATGGGGATCTTAGTTTTTTTTAGTTAGGGTTTTATTTGGGGGGTTTGGTTGTGTGGGTTTTACTGTTGGGGGGGTATTTGTATTTTTTATTTACAGTTAAAAGAGCTGATATCTTTGGGGCAATGCCCCGCAAAAGGCCCTTTTAAGGGCTATTTGTAGTTTATTGTAGGTTAGGTTTTTTTTATTTTGGGGAGGGCTTTTTTTATTTTCATAGGTGTAATTAGTTTAAATCTTTGATAATTTATTTTTTATTTTGTGTAACAGTGTTTATTTTTTTTTGTAACTTAGTGTTTGTTATTTTTTGTAACTTAGTTGTTAGTTTTTTGTAACTTTATAATTTTTTATTGCAGATTTAAATTATTTGAGTAGAGTTAGGTTTTTAAATATATAATATATTTAATTTAATTTGTAGTTTAATGTAATTTTAGTATTAATAGTTAGGGTAGGTTAATTATTAGTTCAATACAGTTTAATTGTCATTTTAGTATAATAGATAGGGTAGGTAATTTATAGTTTAATTTAAATCTAAAGGTAAGTTTAAATTTATTGTAAGATAGGGATGAGTTAATATTTAATATAAAAGTTAGCGGGTTGTTAGGTTTAGGGGTTAATAGGTTAATTTAGTTTATGGCGATGTGGGGGGCTGGTGGTTTAGGGGTTAATAGGTTTAGTAAGTGGTAGTGATGTGGGAGGCCAGAGGTTTAGGGGTTAATACCTTTAGTTAGTTGCGGCGGAGTCCCGGGAGCGGCGGAATAGGGTTAATAATTTTATTAGAGTTGCGGTGGGCTCCGGGAGCGTGGGATATGGGTTAATAACTTTATTAGTTTGCGGCGCGGTCGGGGAGCGGTGGGATAGAGGTTAAACAATTTAGTATAGTGGCGGTGCTTAGTGACAGTATTTAAATAAAGCTGTGAAAAAGCTGAAGAACAGCGAGATCGATGACTGTTTAGTTAACAAGAGTCTGCTGCTCATTGCCCGTACTTGGTGCACGGCTTTTTGACAGCTTTTGATATAAATATGAAGAACGTATTCAGGTCCGCGGCCGCAATGTTAGACGATGTCAGGCGAGCGTATTGGTTGCCATTGAATGCAAGTTGACGGCTTGATAAGTAGGCCTCTTAGTCTGAACTTCAAATGAGTAGTAGATTTTTGTTAAATAAATTGCAAAGTTATGTCTATTTCCACTCCCCCTGTATCATGTGACAGCCATCAGCCAATCACAAATGCATATATGTATGTGCTGTGAATTCTTGCACATGCTCAGTAGGAGTTGGTGACTCAAAAAGTGTAAATATAAAAAGACTGTGCACATTTTGTTAATGGATGTAAATTGGAAAGTTGTTTAAAATTGCGTGCTGTATCTGAATCATGAAGTTTTATTTTGACTTGCGTGTCCCTTTAAGTCCACGGTAGTCATAAATTGACCCTGGAGTACATGAGTGAAAATTGAACTGATTGTTTCCATTTTGAAAGTGGGTATCCTAAAGATTTGTTTAGGCACTTTAGATCAAGGATAGGAAAAAAAGTCCCTTCCTTCTTTGGGTTAACAAAGGGATATGAATAGAGCCCCTTGCCCCTTTCTTCCAAAGGAACTGGTACAATCACCCCCCATGGTCTGAAGGTCTGAAAAGCACAGAAAAAGCCAATCTCTTTTTGAAATTTGTGACAAGAGAAACCTGCCTCTTGGAGGTCTGGACCGGAAACCTATCCTATAACTGTGGGAAACATTCTCATGAACCCATGGATCATGGACAAATTGGGCCAAAATTCCTTGAAACAGGCTAAATCTGGCCTCTACCGGAGAACTCTGGCAGCCCCTTCATGCTGACATGGAGTCTGGGGCCGATTACTTGGATTGTTTGTTCTTTTTCCATATTGGATTCGGCTTCCATGTGCCTCTAGAAACATCAGACTCGATTAAGGAAGAGCTCCTCTGTGGCTTATTCTGATGAAAGGGACAAAAATGCAGGATTTCAGCCAGAGTCCTTATGGCTGTCAAACCTGTATTTTTAGTATTATTGTGAACAATCTGGACAATTGCATCACAGATGAAGGAGATAGCCGTCTTGAGCACTTGAATGCGATCCTGAATATCCTATAGGGGAGATTCAACCATAATTAACTTGGCCAGAGAGTCGCACCAAAAAGCTGCAATGTCCGCCACTGCAGCAATACTTACTGCAGGTTGAAAAAGAAGACCCCCTTGCAGGAAAATCTTCCTAAGGGTATCCTTCTAGTATTCTATCCATAGGATCCTTAAAGGAAGTACTATCCTCTAGCGGGATGGTGTTTTTCTTAGCTAGATTAGAGATAGCGCCGTCAACCTTTGGAATGGTATTCCATAATTCTAAATGAGAACTGGGGACAGGAAACATTTTCTTAAAGGAAGAAGAGGAGAAAGGAACCACAGGTTTCTCCCATTCTTTAGAAATGATATCAGATAGTAAAGAGGGAACTGGAATACTTCAGGAGTCCATGGTTTAGGCTTAAAGATAACGTCTAATTTTTGTGTTGGCTTTTCCTCTGCCGATTTAGACTCCATTACTCTCAATGTCCTCAGACCCTCTTTAAGTAGATACCTAAGGTGTTTTGAATCTAAATATGAAATCCTCGTTGTCCTTGTCAACATGCTTAGAGGACTTAGAGGAAGATAGTTCACCCTACGAACGAGACAGAACGATACTAGAACTCTTGGATAGAAAGACAAACATCTTCACAAAAATAGATCTGCAGGGTGCATATAATCTAGTTCGTGTACGAGAGGGGGACGAATGGAAGACCACCTTCAGAACTCGGGACGGGCACTTTGAGTACCTCGTCATGCCCTTTGGGCTGTGTAATGCTCCTGCCACGTTCCAACACTTTCTAAATTATGATTTTCATGACATTCTGGATTTCCTTTATAATTATTTACTTAGATGATATCCTAGTTTTTTTCATGTAATTGGCAAAAGTCCATGAGCTAGTGACGTATGGGATATACAATCCTACTAGGAGGGGCAAAGTTTCCCAAACCTCAAAATGCCTATAAACACACCCCTCACCACACCCACAATTCAGTTTTACAAACTTTGCCTCCTATGGAGGTGGTGAAGTAAGTTTGGGCTTGATTTTTTATGATTTCTTCTGTGATAAGTGCTTCTAAGCATTCTGAAGCCCAATTCCTTTTTAGAGTACAGTGTTTGTCAGAGGGATGTGAAGGGAGTATCGCCTATTGATTTTATGGTTTTCCTTGCGGGAAATCTTTTCAAAGGTTCTTTGTTAGCGGCTGTAGGGATTCATCTCCTACCTCCCTTTTCAGATCTACGATATACTCTTAAATACCATTACCTCTGCTGATACTTTTTCAGTACTGGTTTCGCTATCTGCTATATGTGGATGGGTGTCTTTCGGTAAGTATGTTTTCATTATTTAAGACACTCTCAGCTATGGTTTGGCACTTTATGTGTTAATATAAAGTTTTAAATATATGGATTTTACTTATATATGCCATGAGTCAGGTCTATGTATATTTCCTTTTGCAGACTGTCAGTTTCAGTTTGGGAAGCATGTTTTAGGAAGTTATTTTTCTTACCTGGGGTATAGTCCTTTTTTTTCAAATTGACTGTTTTTTCTTTTAATTTCGCAGGGCAAAATTAGGCTCACAAGGTCGCAAAATTCTGTTATTTAGTGCGTCATTCTTGGCGCAAGCATTTTTTTGACGTGAAGGTACATCTTTGATGACGCAAGTTAGTAATTTCCGGTGTCTTAGTTGACACCAGTTTTCCGTGCACGAGGTTGCGTCTGTTATGACGCGAGTTGCATCATTTCCGGATGTTGTTGGTGCCAAACATCTTTTTAACTTCCTTTTGCATTGTGCGTCATTCTTGGCACCAAAAAATTTAGTTTATTTTTCACCCCACATCCTATATGCCTCTTGCCTTCTATATGCTCAGAGGGCTATGCTGTTTGCATTTTTTCCCATTCCTGAAACTGCCATATAAGGAAATTGTAAATTTTGCTTTAATTTTGTTTTTTCTTTTATATTTTGCAAGATGTCTCAATCTGATCCTGTCTCAGAAGCAACTGTTGGAACCCTGCTGCCTGATCACAGTTCTACCAAAAGCTAAGTGTATCTGTTGTAAGTTAGCTGAGATTATATCTCCAGCTGTAGTATGTAACAGTTGTCATGATAAGCTTTTGCACGCAGAAAACGTTTCCATCAGTACTAGTACAGTTTCTGTTGTTCCTTCAACATCTAATGTACATGATATATCCCTGTTGATTTAAAAAATTATATTGCTGATGCGATACAGAAGGCTTTGTCTGCTATTGCCCATTCTAATAAACGTAAAAGGTCTATTAAAACTTCTCATAAAATTGATTAAATTTCTAATGACCAACAACATACTGAAATATCCTCCTCTGATGAGGATCTCTCTGATTCAGAAGATCCTACCTCAGACATTGACACTGACAAATCTACTTATCTTTTCAAGATTGAGTATATTCGTTCCTTGTTAAAAGAAGTGTTGGTTACTTTGGATATTGAGGAGTCTAGTCCTCTTGATATCAAAACTAGTAAACATTTAAATTCTGTATATAAACCTCCTGTGGTTACTCCTGAGATTTTTCCAGTTCTTGATGCTATTTCTGATGTGATTGCTAAGGAATGGATTAAGCCTGGTACTTCTTTCATTCCTTCTTCTAGGTTAAAAGGTTGTACCCTTTGCAGCGGCTAGATTAGAGTTTTGGGAAAAAATCCCCAAAGTTGATGGGGCTATTTCTACTATTGCCAAATGTACTACTATTCCTTTGGAAGACAGTACTTCTTTTAAAGATCCTTTAGATACGAAACTTGAATCTTATCTAAGGAAAGCTTATTTATATTCTGGCTAGATTACTATCTCTTTCTTTCCAAGGTAACAATTTATTTGGTTCTCAGTTGGATTCTATTATTTCAACTGTCACTGGGGGGGAAGGGATAAAAGATCTAATCGTAAATCTAAAGCTTCTAATCATTTTCGTTCTTTTCGACAGAATAAGGAACAGAAAACCAATCCTTCCCCTAAAGACTCTGGTTCCAATTGGAAACCTTCTTCAAGTTGAAATGAATCCAAGCCTTTTAAGAACCAAAGCCAGCCCCCAAGTCTGCATGAAGGTGCGGCCCTCGATCCAGTTCAGCTGGTGGGGGGCAGATTGAAATTATTCCAAGACATTTGGGCAGATTCTGTTCAAAATCATGGATTCAGAGTATTATCTCTCAAGGGTATCAAATAGGATTCAGAGTAAGACCTCCTGTGAGAAGATTTTCTGAAGTGTGTTTGTATTGTATGTATTGTATTGGGTACTTGTCAAGCGCAGCTAATCACACCGTAAGGGTCTCAAGGCACTGCTCATTTTATCGACCTCGGAAGGATGAAAGGCTGAGTGGACCTCGCCAGGGATCGAACATGCAACCCTTGGGTTGCCTACAGAGCTCAGCCACAGTGCCTTAGCATGCTGAGCTATCTGTCCGGCTTCTGAGCTATCTGTCCGGCTGCTGAGCTATCTGTCCAGCCCGTGTTTCAGATCTAGAGCTTTCAGGGGTAATCATACCAGTTCCGTTTCAGGAACAGGGTCTGGGGTTTTATTCAAATCTATTCATTGTCCCAAAGAAAGAAAATTAATTCAGGCCAGTTCTGGATCTGACGTTTTTGAATCGTTTTGTAAGCGTCCCAACTTTCAAGATGGTGACCATAAGGACTATTCTTCCTTTTGTTCAGCAAGGTCATTCTATGTCCACGATAGACTTACAGGATGCATATCTTCACATTCCGATTCATCCAGACCACTATCAGTTTCTGATATTCTCTTTCTAGACAAGCATTACTAATCTGTTGCTCTTCCATTTGGCCTAGCAACAGCTCCAAGGATCTTTTCGAAGGTTATCGGTGCCCTTTTATCTGTAATCAGAGAACAGGGTATTGCAGTGTTTCCTTAGTTGGACGATATCTTGGTACTAGCTCAGTCTTTACATTTAGCCGAATCTCACACGAATCAACTAGTGTTGTTTCTTCAAAGACATGGTTGGAGGATCAATTTACCAAAGAGTTTCTTGATTCCTCAGACAAGGGTCACTTTTTTAGGTTTCCAGATAGATTCAGTGTCCATGACTCTGTCCTTAACAGACAAGAGACAAATTAAATTGGTTTCAGCTTGTCGAAACCTTCAGTCTCAATCATTCCCTTCAGTGGCTATGTGCATGGAAGTTTTAGGTCTCATGACTGCAGCATCGGACCCGATCCCCTTTGCTTGTTTTCATATGAGACCCCCTGCAGCTTTGTATGCTGAATTAATGGTGCAGGGATTATACTCGGATATCACAATTGATATACTTAAATCCCAACGTTCAACTCTCTCTGACTTGGTGGTTAGACCATCATAGTTTAATTCAGGGGGCCTATTTTGTTCGTCCTTCCTGGACTGTGATCACAACAGACGCAAGTCTTTCAGGTTGGGGAGCTGTCTGGGGATCTCTGACAGCACAAGGGGTTTGGAAACCTCAAGAGGCGAGGTTACCAATCAATATTTTAGAACTCTCTGCTATTTTCAGGGCTCTTCATGTTTTGTCTCTGTTAAAGAGAGAACCATTCATTTGTTTTCAGACAGACAATATCACAACTGTGGCATATGTCAATCATCAAGGTGGGACTCGCAGTCCCTAGCTATGAAAGAAGTATCTCGGATACTTTCTTGGGCGGAATCCAGCTCTTGTCTAATTTTTGCGGTGCATATCCCAGGTTTAGAGAATTGGGAAGCTGATTATCTCAGCCGTCAGACTTTACATCCGGGGGAGTGGTCTCTCCATCCAGATGTATTTTGTCAGATTGTACAGATGTGGGGTCTTCCAGAAATAGATCTGATGGCTTCTCATCTAAACAAGAAACTTCCCAGGTACCTATCCTGGTCCAGGGATCCTCAGGTGGAGATGGTGAATGCTTAAGCAGTTCCTTGGTTTTACCAACCTGCTTATATCTTTCCGCCTCTAGTTCTTCTTCCAAGAGTGATCTCCAAGATCATTATGGAACAATCGTACGTGTTTTTGATAGCACCAGCGTGGCCTCAAGAGTTTTGGTATGCGGATCTTGTCTGGATGTCCAGTTGCCAACCTTGGCCACTTCCTCTAAGACCAGACCTTCTGTCTCAAGGGCCGTTTTTTCATCAGGATCTCAAATCATTAAATTTGAAGGTATGGTAATTGAACGCTTAGTGCTTAGTCATAGAGGTTTCTCTGACTCAGCTATTAATACTATGCTACAGGCTCGTAAGTCTGTTTCAAGGAAGATTTATTATCGAGTTTGAAAGACCTATATTTCATGGTGTTCTTCTCTTAAATTTTCTTGGCATTCTTTTAGAATTCCTAGAATTTTACAGTTTCTTCAGGATGGTTTGGATAAAGGTTTGTCTGCAAGTACTTTAAAGGGACAAATCTCTGCTCTTTTATTTCATAGAAAGATTGCTAAGCTTCCTGATATTCACTGTTTTGTTTAGACTTTGGTTCATATCAAGCCTGTTAAATCAATCTCTCCTCCTTGGAGTCTTAATTTGGTTTTGAAGACTTTGCAGGCTCCTCCTTTTGAGCCTATGCATTCTTTGGATATTAAACTACTTTCTTGGAAAGTGTTGTTTCTTTTGGCTATCTCTTCAGCTAGAAGAGGTTCCGAATTGTCTGCTCTCTCTTGTGAGTCTCCTTTTCTGATTTTTCATCAGGATAAGGCTGTTTTGCGGACTTCGTTTAAATTTCTTTCTAAGGTTGTGGATTCTAACAACATTAGTAGGGAAATTGTTGTTCCTTCCTTGTGTCCTAATCCCAAGAATACTCTTGATAGATCTTTGCATTTCTTGGATGTTGTAAGAGCGTTGAAATATTATTTTGAATCTACTAGAGATTTCAGGAAGACTTCTGGTCTATTTGTTGTCTTTTCTGGTTCTAGGAAAGGTCAGAAAGCTTCTGCCATTTCTTTGGCATTTTGGTTAAAGCTTTTAATTCATAAGGCTTATTTGGAGGCGGGACAGTCTCTGCCTCAGAGGATCACAGCTCATTCTACTATATCAGTCTCTACTTCTTGGACTTTTAAGAATGAAGCTTCAGTTGATCAGATTTGCAAAGCAGCAACTTGGTCTTCTTTGCATACATTTACAAAATTTTACCATTTTTAAGTATTTGCTTCTTCTGAAGCAGTCTTTGGTAGAAAAGTTCTTCAGGCAGCTGTTTCAGTTTGATTCTTCTGCTAATTTTTTAAGTTTTTTTCTTTCAATTTATGAGAAAAACTTATTTTTTTGTGGATTTTATTTTTTCAGCGGAAAATGGCTGTTTTTATTGTATCCCTCACTTTCTAGTGACTCTTCTGTGGACTTCCACATCTTGGGTATTTCTATCCCATACGTCACTAGCTCATGGACTCTTGCCAATTACATGAAAGAACTTATCTGATAAATTAATTTCTTTCATATTTGCAAGAGTCCATGAGACACACCCTTTTTCTGGTGGTTATGATTTTTTGTATAAAAGCACAATTATATTTCCAGTTCCTCTTTTTGTATGCTCTTTTTACTCCTTTTTCTATCACCCCACTACTTGGCTATTCAGTAAACTGAATTTTGGGTGTGGCGAGGGGTGTATTTATAGGCATTTTGAGGTTTGGGAAACTTTGCCCCTCCTTGTAGGATTGTATATCCCATACGTCACTAGCTCTTGGACTCTTGCCAATATGAAAGAAATTAATTTATCAGGTAAGTTCTTACATAAATTATGTTTTTTTCCTCTTCTCCTGCTGAACATATTGAACACATGAAGAAGGTACTGCTTCGTCTCCGTGAGCACGGATTATACGCTAAACTGGAGAAGTGCGTATTTGATACAGAGTCTGTAGAATTCCTGGGCTACATTATCACTCCTGGACAGATCCAAATGTATCCTCGCAAGATCACAACTATTTTGAAATGGCCCGTAACTAAATATAAAAAATCTGTACATCGTTTTCTAGGGTTCACAAACTTCTACAGACATTTTTTCAGAGTTTTCTCCCAAATATGCTCTCCTATAACCACCTTGACCAAGAAACATGATACATTTCTATGGACAACTGAAGCCAAGAGGCCTTTGAAAAATTAAAGAAACTATTCACCCAATCACCTATTCTGGTACAACCAGACACCACCAAGGCCTCTGACATCGCTGTTGGGGGTATCCTTTCTCAAAGGGTGGAGAAGAATGAGCAGCTACATCTGGTAGCATTCTACTCCCGAAAACTCCTTCCTGCGGAGAAGAATTATGATGTAGGTGAGAGGGAACTTCTTGCAATTTAAGGTACCTTAGAATAATGGCGTAATCTGTTAGAGGGAGCTTGTGCTGCCAAAAGATTACATCCTCATCAAGCCCGCAGGGCCTTGTTCTTTTCCAGATTCAATCTACAAATCACCTACCGCCCTGGATCCAAGAATCTAAAGGCAGATGCCTTGTCACACATACATGAGGATACTGACAGTACCAAACCCGAGACACTATTCTACCCCAACATCTATTTCTCGCAATACAGGTCTCACTTCTAGATCGCATACAGAACCTAAATGTTTAACCACCTGCTATCGTTCCATCTCTGACCCAAAAACAGGGACTATGATACCATGATAAACAGGTGTATGTGCCACCCTCACTTCTGTCTGAAGCATTTAGCCAATTCCATGACACTCTTTCAGCAGGCCATGGCGGAATTATGCAAACATTAGAAATTATTAGCCGTTACTATTGGTGGCCATCCATAAAGACTGATACCAGGGAATACGTATTGACCGTTCAAAAGCATAAAAAATGAAACCAGTAGGCCTTCTACAGCCTCCTACAGTTCCTCAAGGGCTATGGACAGACATATCCATGGACTTTATTGTGGATCTTTCTCTGTCACACAAACACAATACCATCCTGGTGGAAGTCGATAGGTTCACAAAGATGTCACATTTCATTCCCTACATAGGATTCCTTTCTGCTGCTAAGACCGCCTCTTTGTTTCTGCAAAATGTCTACTGCCTGCATGGATTGCCTCAGTCAATCATCACTGACGAGGTTCTCTGTTCACCTCCGTTTCTGGTCCCACTTTTGCAGTAATCTCAAGATCCAACGTTGCTTATCATCAGCTTATCACCCCCAGACCAACGGGCAAACTGAGCGTACTAACCAGACTTTGGAACAATACCTCAGTTGCTTTACCACATACCTACAAGATGACTAGCTGTCTTTACTTCCTACAGCAGAATTCTCTTATAATAATCACATGCATCATTCTATTAAGGTCACGCCTATTTATGCCAACTATGGTTTCCGTCCATGTGCTTTCCCCGAGTTGCCTTGCTCCAACACGGTACCTGATGTGGCCTTGCGTTTAAATAAACTTTAACAACAAAGGCAGATGCTAATCAATACTTTAAAGATGGCACAATAACGTTATAAAGGATATGTCGATGAAAGAGGTCCCCAACACCTACCTATGTGCTAGAGGATAAGGTCTGGCTATCCACATAGAATTTGCATATGTCCTGTACTTCACGGATATTAGGACCAAGCTACATAGGGCCTTTTTCGGTGACCACAATGATATCCCCATTCGGTATTTCATGTATCTCTGCTGAAGCCTTGGAGACGCAACCGTTTCCCATCACCTGATACTGTTCCACCTATTCCAGTGATGGTTGATGGTTCAGAAGAGATTCTTGACTCCAGGCATCGTAGGGTATGCCTGGAATACCTTATCCACTATAAGGGGTATGGTCCTGAGGAGCGATCCTGGGAGCCGGCCAAGAATGTCCATGCTCCTGCCAAAGTCAAAGCCGCTTTGGGTTAGCGCGCGAGTTTAGGTGTAAGTTTTTTTTTTTACGTTTGCGGCTCTATTAAAGTCTATGGGGAATACGGTAACACAATTGTGACTTTGTGAAGTCTATCTTTTTTAGCGTTCCAATGTTTGCTGATGTGCAAACTTTTAACTTTCAACTTGTTATACGAGCGCAACCTGACGTGTTCAAAAAGCGAAGGTAATGCACGTGCTGGAGCGCTAAATAGTGCTCCATTTGTAATCTAGACCAAAGTAGGGCATTTTTTTTTGCATTACAATATCCATTTAAATAGCTGTATATACGTGAATATGGAACAGGTGTCCTATCAAACATCAGCATCAAAATTTTACCATTGAAATTCAGCTGCAGAATATAAGTAGAAAGTTGACCATAGAACAAATAAAATATTTCATAGGTGACATCCTCTTGTTAAAGCTTTTACTAACCCTAACCTTACCAAAACTGGGCCAGATTACAAGTGGCATGCTGAATTATTTTTCAACATGAGCGCTAAACTGCACTCAAAGCAAAAATGAATTTCCGCAGCATTAGCTTGACAGTAAAAAGTTACGCACGAGCAAAAGATCAATGCACACTAATTTCAGGACTTCAGATATCGTGACCGAGCTAACTTCTTCCCATTAACTTCTATGGGTCGGGCTGAAATGAAATGCTAAAAGGTCAAAACCATAGGAATTTCAAATATTTCTATTCAAAATACATTAAAAAATTAATAAAAATTATATTGCATGTTTCGTGTTATTTGACTGAGAAGAGCTCAAAAGTGAATATATATGTGTATGTAAGTGTATACATGTGTATGTATGTGAATATATGTGTATATATATATATATATATATATATTTATATATATTTGTGTGTGTAAATATCTATTTATGTGTATATATGTATGTATATATATAAATATATATATATATATATATATATATAGTAGTAAAGAATGGGGATGCACTCGCCAGGATTTCCAAAGTTACCTTTAATGTAACGTTTCGGGGTGTTACCCCCTTCGTCAGATAATACAAAATAACAAATTATTGTTATTTTGTATTGTCTGACGAAGGGGGTAACACCCCGAAACGTTACATTAAAGGTAACTTTGGAAATCCTGTCAAGTGCATCCCCATTCTTTACTACTATCAATACCATGGAAGCACCCTGGGTGGATGAAATGTTAACCGTGCTGGCCTGCCTGCTGTCTATATATATATATATATATTAATTTAGACATATATACAGAATATTTATACTGTATATACAGGGAGTGCAGAATTATTAGGCAAGTTGTATTTTTGAGGATTAATTTTATTATTGAACAACAACCATGTTCTCAATGAACCCAAAAAACTCATTAATATCAAAGCTGAATAGTTTTGGAAGTAGTTTTTAGTTTGTTTTTAGTTATAACTATTTTAGGGGGATATCTGTGTGTGCAGGTGACTATTACTGTGCATAATTATTAGGCAACTTAACAAAAAACAAATATATACCCATTTCAATTATTTATTTTTACCAGTGAAACCAATATAACATCTCAACATTCACAAATATACATTTCTGACATTCAAAAACAAATCAGTGACCAATATAGCCACCTTTCTTTGCAAGGACACTCAAAAGCCTGCCATCCATGGATTCTGTCAGTGTTTTGATCTGTTCACCATCAACATTGCGTGCAGCAGCAACCACAGCCTCCCAGACACTGTTCAGAGAGGTGTACTGTTTTCCCTCCTTGTAAATCTCACATTTGATGATGGACCACAGGTTCTCAATGGGGTTCAGATCAGGTGAACAAGGAGGCCATGTCAATAGATTTTCTTCTTTTATACCCTTTCTTGCCAGCCACGCTGTGGAGTACTCGGACGCGTGTGATGGAGCATTGTCCTGCATGAAAATCATGTTTTTCTTGAAGGATGCAGACTTCTTCCTGTACCACTGCTTGAAGAAGGTGTCTTCCAGAAACTGGCAGTAGGACTGGGAGTTGAGCTTGACTCCATCCTCAACCCGAAAAGGCCCCACAAGCTCATCTTTGATGATACCAGCCCAAACCAGTACTCCACCTCCACCTTGCTGGCGTCTGAGTCGGACTGGAGCTCTCTGCCCTTTACCAATCCAGCCACGGGCCCATCCATCTGGCCCATCAAGACTCACTCTCATTTCATCAGTCCATAAAACCTTAGAAAAATCAGTCTTGAGATATTGCTTGGCCCAGTCTTGACGTTTCAGCTTGTGTGTCTTGTTCAGTGGTGGTCGTCTTTCAGCCTTTCTTACCTTGGCCATGTCTCTGAGTATTGCACACCTTGTGCTTTTGGGCACTCCAGTGATGTTGCAGCTCTGAAATATGGCCAAACTGGTGGCAAGTGGCATCTTGGCAGCTGCACGCTTGACTTTTCTCAGTTCCTGGGCAGTTATTTTGCGCCTTGGTTTTTTCCACACGCTTCTTGCGACCCTGTTGACTATTTTGAATTAAACGCTTGATTGTTCGATGATCACGCTTCAGAAGCTTTGCAATTTTAAGAGTGCTGCATCCCTCTGCAAGATATCTCACTATTTTTGACTTTTCTGAGCCTGTCAAGTCCTTCTTTTGACCCATTTTGCCAAAGGAAAGGAAGTTGCCTAATAATTATGCACACCTGATATAGGGTGTTGATGTCATTAGACCACACCCCTTCTCATTACAGAGATGCACATCACCTAATATGCTTAATTGGTAGTAGGCTTTCGAGCCTATACAGCTTGGAGTAAGACAACATGCATAAAGAGGATGATGTGGTCAAAATACTCATTTGCCTAATAATTCTGCACTCCCTGTACTGTACATTGGAGCACTTTCCAGTCAAATACCTTGCCATATACCATATATTTTGACCCTTTTAAAATATTTTTGTAAATATTAAAATTACATATTTTTTTATTAAAAAGTGTATATATGTGTGTAATACTTTATTTTAATATTTTGTGCAACTTTTTTTATAACCCTTACAGTTTACTTCAGGTCTGAATTTGCTTTTAATATTCTAGCTCAATTTCTACTTTTGCTCAAGCGCAAACTATAATATCCATATAAATATCCATTGAAAGTATAGGTTGCGCTTGAGGGAAGTCGGACGCGCTAACTCATTTCTGGTTAACAGGCTTTACCATGGACTTGTAATATCAAGTTGTGCGCTAATGGTAGTGCGATCCAGGGATAATGTGTATCGTGTCCCACGCTATAATTAGCACACCACTAGTAATCTGGTTCATTATAGATATGGGCCCCTATTTAACAAAGGTCTGTCAGACGTGATCCGACAGTGCGGATCAGGTCCGACAGACTTCGCTGAATGCGGAGAGCAATACGCTCTCCATATTCAGCATTGCACCAGCTGCCCCCTGCAGATTTGCGGTCGCGGCGATGTCTGTCCGTCTGCTCAGAGCAGGCAGACATTTTATGGAGCAGCGGTCTTTAGACCGCTGCTTCATAACTGGTGTGCAGGCTCGCCAGAAACACGGGCCCTCAAGCTCCATCCAGAGCTTGATAAATGGGCCCCATGATGTATACATTAACAGCTTATGTTGGCATCACTAATGTTCGTCACTTGCAAAGGCGACATTTGCACGATGAACTGTTAACACACGTGACATTCTGCAGAGCATCATTGTTAACATTACAGTTAGCTACTGAGAGAGCATTTATGTATTGCATAGCTTATCAGTATTAACTCATAAACCCATGAGTAAGAAATGATTTGACATAAATCTTAAATGCCAGGAGATTTTATTCAGCTACAATGCAGTGCTGTGTGTCATCCGTGGTACGCTGTGAAGAAGCTGACTCAGCTAACAACAGCCGTAGTTAACACTTGTGATTGTCTTGAAGGCTGAATC
Source organism: Bombina bombina (assembly GCF_027579735.1). Lineage (NCBI taxonomy): Eukaryota > Metazoa > Chordata > Amphibia > Anura > Bombinatoridae > Bombina > Bombina bombina. Next base: position 33,739,181 of record NC_069500.1, on the reverse strand, counting down.
ACGTCTTCTGCTTGATAATTATTTTCAAATGGATGATATTGAAATCATTAACCCTTTAACAACCAGAGGTTACTTGCAGTTAAAAGACCAGGGCCTTGATCCGATATAAATCATCGCCCGTAAAAGCCGACAACGCCAAATTTTGCGCGGGTTTAGTATCACATATACGGCGTAACATAGAAGTTACGCTCGTATATTTCTGCCTTTGGCCGTAGTTTTTTGGCCCATAGACAGGTATACCAAACCTGCACAGTTTGGTATCCAATTTACAGTGTAAGGACTTACGTGGCGAAAATGGAGAAATCTTACTCCATTTTCGCCTCGCCACAAATTGCAGGCGTAGTAAGCCTTACGCTGTGTATTGGAGCCCCGTAACTCCCTAAACTAGCTGCAAAATAAAACCTAACACCTAACGCATGCGCAATGCCCCGCCGCAATCCCTAATAAAGTGTTTAACCCGTAAACCGCCGCTCCTGGACCCCGCCGCCAGCTACATTATCTATATCACCCCCTAATCTGAGCCCCCTACACCACCGCTAGCTACATTAAATGTTTTACCCCCTAATGTGAGCCCCCTACCCCGCCGCCACCTATATTAACTATGTTACCCCCTAATATGATCCCCCTACACCGCCACCACCTATTTAAACTATATTAACCCCTAATGTGAGCCCCCTACACCGCCGCCACCTATATTAAATTATTAACCCCTAATCTAATCCCCCTATACCGCCGCCACCTATATTAAATTATTAACCCCTAATCTAATCCCCCTATACCGCCGCCACCTATATTAAATTAATTAACCCCTAAAATACTAAAATATCTTGTCTATCAGACAATCGGAATTAAGGTAAAAAAAAATCAGCCAATCAGATTTTCTTACCTTAATTCTGATTGGCTGATAGAATCCTATCAGCCAATCGGAATTTGAGGGACGCCATCTTGGATGACGTCATTTAAAGGAAACTTCATTCGTCGTTCAGTCGTCAGGCCAGCTGGATGTTCCACGTCGGAGGTCGGAAGAAGCCGGAAGAAAGAAGATTGAAGATGCCGCTTGGAGGAAGACTTCGCCCCGATGGAGGAGCTCTTCTTTGCCGCTTGGATGACGACATTGCCGGGATGGAAGACCTCTTCTTTGCCGCTTGGATGAAGACATCGCCGGGATGGAAGACCTCTTCTTTGCCGCTTGCATGAAGACATCGCCGGGATGGAGGACCTCTTCTTTGCCGCTTGGATGAGACATCGCCGGAATGGAGGACCACATCTGGATGAACAGTTCTGCCCGGCTGGGTGAAGACGACTCAAGGTAGGGAGATCTTCTGGGGGTTAGTGTTAGGTTTTTTTAAGCGGGGTTTGGGTGGGTTTAGAGTAGGGGTATGTGGGTGGTGGGTTGTAATGTTGGGGGTGGTATTGTGTTTTTTTTTTACAGGCAAAAGAGCTGATTACTTTGGGGCATGCCCCGCAAAAAGCCCTTTTAAGGGCTGGTAAAAGAGCTGGTTAATTTTTAATTTAGAATAGGGTAGGGAATTTTTTTATTTTGGGGGGGCTTTATTATTTTATTAGGGGGCTTAGAAGAGGTGTAATTAGCTTAAAATTCTTGTAATCTTTTTTTATTTTTTGTAGTTTAGTGTTTTTTTTTTTGTCATTTAGTTTAGTGTATTTAATTGTATTTTAGTTTATATATTTGTAGTTTATTTAATTTATTGATAGTGTAGGTGTATTTGTAACTTAGGTTAGGATTTATTTTACAGGTAAATTGGTAATTATTTTAACTAGGTAGCTATTAAATAGTTATTAACTATTTAATAGCTATTGTACCTAGTTAAAATAAATACCAAGTTGGGGGGCGTGTCCAAGCAGCGGCTCTAACCAGCCGCATTTTCTGGAGCTCTGGGTGAGTGGGTTATAAGCCGCTCAATATTAACTCACAAATACAGCTTTCAACAAAAATTCAAGTTAATTAGTGCTCCTAAGCACTAAACAGACCGCTTCAATAAATCTCAGCTGTACGAATGACCCCAGAGGTGGAAACGGACAATTGTGGCCTGTACTAGCGGCGATCACACAGGCAGCGCTTCCCCCCCGGCTGTCCGCGTTGTTTCACCAGAAACAAACCTACGTTAAACCCATCTTTTTAAACTGCAGCCTTCTCAACATTTTTTTGATTGCCCCGGCTGAATCGGCCATCTGTATACGCCAGATAACAAGATAAAGAAAGGGAAAGGTGTAAAAATGGCGTCCACTGCAGTAGACACGAGGAATGGCACAACCCTAGCATCGACAGATCGCACACTGCTTAAATTAGAGTTGCTGTTCCAGAAGTTAATAGATAAGGCTCCATTGGAGCAGGAACTGTTCCACCTAATGCAGAAAATCCCACCGACATTACCAAAGCATCCAGTGTTACTACAACTAAAGACCCCGGAGTGCGGCCTGCCCTTGGGGCCCGGGAGAGCCGCGCAACTAACCACACAGCTGACTCTGGGCTGCTTGCAGATAGATCCTCTAAATGTGCACTCTTACAAGCCGGCAATGCAACACGGAGACTGCGAAGCGGCGGAGACTGCTGGGGGAGAAAGTATCACAAAGAAGCCATCTCACTTATCGCAAAGGTCCGGGAGAGCTCACCCCTGCCCGAAAAAGCAACATCAAATACCGGATAAGCCTCATACCTGCAAAGCTAATTGGGATGGCAGACAAGGCGATACACCATCTACAATATCAGTTACCTCATGGCGAGACACCCTGTACTTTCAAAACGAGGGACTTTTCCCGAAGACAGGAGAGGGGTAATATGAAGGCATCCTTCCCCGGCAACCTACTGCTGCAGCGCTGATGGACAGGACTCAGCTAATACCATCAAGCGCTCCGCAGCGGGGGTAATGTTTATGCTGGAATGTGTTTTAATGATGGCTGATCTGTACTTTACTGTTTAAATAACGAATGCTCTAGACAAACCCCGCTTATCAGACTTACTTGGGGACTGAATAAAGCTGGACTCTCCATTACGGCTGTGCGGTATATATTTGTGGTCTGGACATATTAATGGTCACTTGTGTTTTATGATGTAAGCAGCCTTCTATAGCTCACATGCTCAATTAGTTAATATAAACGAATGTATATGATCAGCAGGGCATGTGTGACATTACCGCCTCTGTTATTTTATCTTTATGTCGTATCAATAATATCTCACTGTGACACGGGACATTGAGGGGATTACCATTCTTTATAAACACTACATTTCTGGTTCACTGCACCTTAAGAAGCAAATAGGAGACAGAGTGCTAATTCGCATATATATCTGTCGTGTTACCCACGGCCGGGGTTACAAAAGGGCAGAACAGGTTATGTACGCATTTAGTGCGGCATTAAAGCAATCACTCCTTAGAACCAGATTATCCAAAAGCGCCCCCCTAACAGTCACGTTGCAATAAGCTTTTGGAGCATAACAACATAGCTCTTGTCTCACCAGAACAGAAGTAGTATTCCATCCTTAGGTTTAGATGTTTGTGTCTTTCTTTGTCCTTGTGCTGGTGTGCTCGCGCATCCATATCTCCCTAAGACCGCTGTTAACCCACTAGCAATAACTGTGAGCTTTCACCTGAAACCAAAGCCATCTAGAAAATATAACCCCTTAACCCCCTCTCCCCTCCCCCTCAAAGTTAACCCCTACACATTCCCAATGCAGCATAGCTATCCCCCCTCATTAAAAGGCTAACTTCAAATCACCTATATCCTTGTTAAGCTATATGCTCCCAACTAGAAACCATATAAGATTAATTGATTGATGGGACTGGACAAGCACTGTTCTCTATAATAATGTTGTTCGTAGTTATGTTATGTTTTTGTTATGTTTACTAAGGTTATCAATAATCCCTTGTCATGGACATTTATAACACCGCAGGTCCAAGAGTGACCTATCAGACTAGAAGGGATGGAAAAAAGAGGACTATCATTGTGTCAACTATATACCGCCAAGTATGATGTAAATAATTGTTGCGTATGATAATCATGCTGTTATAATGACTCCTTGTGCTGTCCTCAATAAAAAAATTCAATAAAAAATAAATAAATAAATAAATACCAAGTTACCTGTAAAATAAATATAAACCCTAACATAGCTATAATGTAATTATTAATTATATTGTAGCTATCTTAGGGTTTATTTTATAGGTAAGTATTTAGTTTTAAATAGGAATAATTTAGTTAATATTATTAATATTATTTAGATTTATTTTAATAATAATTATGTTAGGGGTGTTAGAGTTAGATAGGGTTAATATAGTTAATATATATAATATAACTATATTAACTATATTAACCCTAATATAATTAGGGTTAATATAGGTGGCGGCGGTGTAGGGGGATTAGATTGGGGTTAATTAATTTAATATAGGTGGCGGCGGTGTAGGGGGATTAGATTAGGGGTTAATACATTTATTATAGGTGGCGGCGGTGTAGGGAGATTTAGATTACAGGCAAAAGAGCTGATTACTTTGTGACAATGCCCCGCAAAAAGCCCTTTTAAGGGCTGGTAAAAGAGCTGATTACTTTGGTGCAAAGCCCTGCGAAAAGCCCTTTTAAGGGCTGGCAATAGAGCTGTTTACTTTGGGCAATGCCATGCAAAAAGCCCTTTTCAGGGCTATTTGTAGGGTTAGACTTAGGTTTAGTGGTAGGGAAATTTTAGTATTTTAGGGGTTAATTAATTAACCAGCGGTGTAGGAGGATTAGATTAAGGGGTAATACATTTATTATAGGTGGCGGCGGTGTAGGGGGATTTAGATTAGGGGGTAATATAGTTTAAATAGGTGGCGGCGGTGTAGGGGGCTCACATTAGGGGTAATATAGTTTAAATAGGTGGTGGCGGGGTAGGGGGCTCACATTAGAGGGTAAAACATTTAATATAGCTAGCGGCGTTGTAGGGGGGTCAGATTAGGGGGTAATATAGATAATGTAGCTGGCGGCGGGGTCCGGGAGCAGCGGTTAGGGGTTAATATATTTATTATTTAATAGTGAGAGGGGGGATTGCAGATAGAGGGGTATACGTGTCGGGCTATGTCTAGGAGGCGTGTTAGTAACGGGTGATTTAATAACTTAGTCAGGTTTTTTTATGCGACGGCAGTTTCTAAAGTGCCGTAAGTCACTGGCGACTCCAGAAATTTGTACTTACGCAGATTTCTGGACATCGCTGGTTTGTCAGACTTACGGCACTTTAGCATCTGACGGCGCCGTATATGGGATAGCTCGAGTTGCAAGCTGAAACTACGGGCGGCGCAGGTTTCCACGCTTGTGCCGAAACCTGCGCCGTATATCAGATCGCGCCCTAAAGTTTCAGTTTGATCCCTGAAGTGCTGTATTTGTTGCAGACTCCCTGGTTGGTTTAGAGGGCTCTAGGGGCAGCATATAGTGAGACAGGGAGCCAATAAGTCTTAGACAAATGCAGCACAATACATACTTTGAGAACTGCCCAGCACTTTGTAATTTGTATTTATTTTCAGATGTACTTACAATGCATGTTTTTCACAACGCTACCCAGTTACTGTTTATGGTACATAGGTTGATACATTCTTTCTGTTAGGCACATGTTTTAATATCCCTTTAATCCTAACTTTAACCTCTCCTATCATAAATAACCTATACTGTGCTGTAGCAATACCCCACATAACCTAAACCAAGCTGATCAGATCACTCCAACCCTATTAACCCACCATCAATGCTGTGAATGTCTGATGGACCCCACTTAATTAAAGGGACAGTCTAGTCAAAATTAAACTTTCATGATCAGGACATGCAGTTTTAAACAACTTTACAATTTACTTTTATCATCAAATTTGCTTTGTTCTCTTGGTATTCTTTGTTGAAAGCAAAACCTAGGTAGGCGCATATGCTAATTTCTAAGCCATTGAAGGCCGCCTCTTATCTCAATGCACTTTGACAGTTTCTCAAACATAGAGGGCATTAGTTCATGTGTGCCGTATAGATAACATGCTCACCCCCGTGGAGTTATTTATGAGTTAGTACTGATTGGCTAAAACTAAAAATGTAAGTCTGTTGAAAGAACTGAAATAAGGGGGCAGTCTGCAGAGGCTTAGATACAAGATAATCACAGAGGTAAAAAGTATATTAATATAACTGTGTTGGTTATGCAAAACTGGGGAATGGGTTTTAAACAATAAACATGTTGCCCCCTACCCACCTATAATAACCTCTATCCAACTCATTGCAAACTCTAATTTCCCCTACACAATCTTACTCACTGGTAATTCTCCCCCTGTGACCCTTTCCACCACAAGCACATTTCCACACAGAATCCCCTATTAGTAAACCCACTTAACAAGACCCACACAAAAAGCTTACTTCTAGCGGAGTTAACGCACGAGCAGGAGCAATAAATTGAGCTCCACTCATAATCTAGGCCTCTGTAATTACAAGATTTTTCTGCAGTCTTACAATAAACTAACATATTAGATGAGTCAGATTATTTTTTCAACGCATTAACACCTTGTTTGGTGTAATTGTTTTTCAGTAGTCAAACTCTGCTACCACTGCCTTATTTGAAGAAGCCAATCTGGAATAGTTGCTGTAGTAGACATGAGGGGTTTTAATTGGTTAAAGTGATTATGGAGCCATTTGAGCATAGCAGATAGATTTTGACCATTTTTGGATCATGCATGTGACGCACACATATGAACATACTGTTTCTTGACATTAAGGGGTTTAACAAGTAGCTAATCATGTCCACCCGACATCGCTAAATGCTGATACGCTGTCTGCATTTAACATTGCAAAGCATTTCTGGGGAACTGCTTGTGCAATGCCACCCCCTGCATATTCGCAGCCAATCGGCCACTAGCAAGGGCTGTCAATCATCCCAATCGTATCGGATCGGTAAGATTGCAGTCCACCACCTAAAAAGTGGCGGAGAAGTTAAGATTCTTAACTTACGTTTCAGGTGATCCTGAAACTTCGGGCATAGAAAGCAGCTTGCTTCTTAAATCTACTCCTAAAGGTTTAATGGTATTTCTCATATAAGTGTTTTATCCTCAGCTACTAAAGAGGCTGGGTTCTTTAGTATATATATATAATAATAATATGCGATTTATATAGCGCTTTTTTCCCTTTGAGACTCAAAGCACTTTACAAATATACTGTACCAACATAAGACATAAAAGTTAGGAGTTTTTGAAGGCCAGATAAGTGAACTGAATGCCTGATGGAAGAGGTGGGTCTTTAGCTTTTTTAAAAAGTCTGTAAGCATGGTGCATCTCTGATTGCGCATGGTAAAGAGTTCCAAAAAGTAGGGGCAGCGTGGCCGAATGCTCTGGAGCCTGATTTTGTCCTTATTCTTGGCACTGAGAGGAGGGATGTGTTGGCTGACCTAAGTGAACGGGATGGGATGTAGGGTGTCAAGAGCTCTTTCAGGTACTGTGGGCCATGGTTGTTAAAGGCTTTGAAGGTCAGCAGGCCAATTTTAAAATATGTTCGCCATTTAATTGGAAGCCAATGCAGGGAGTGGAGAACAGGTGTTATGTGGCAGGAGTGAGTTTGATTGGTCAGTAGTCTGGCTGCTGCATTTTGTACTGTCTGAAGGCGATGGAGTTCTTTTTTTGGGAGGCCCAAGTAAAGTGCATTGCAGTAATCTAACCTAGAGGATACAAATGAATGGATTAATGTTGGCATATCATCCGGTGGAATTTAGTGTTGTATCCTGGCTATGTTTTTCAGATGAAAGTAGGCAGATTTTATTACGGAGGAAATCTGCTGTTTTAAAAGATAATCCAGCATCAATCAGCATTATGAGGTTTCGTACCTTTGCTGGACTAACGAGTTCAGAGCCTCAAAGCTCCAGGCCAGTTGGGTGATCGTGGGATATTTTTGATGCTCGGGGTCCCCTCACCAAGAGTAGCTCTGTTTTGTCCGGGTTCACTTTGAGACAGCTAGCATTCATCCATTCTATGAGGTCTGTTAAGCAACTGTTTATGCGGCATGCTGGGTCTGTAGTATCTGGAGCAAAGGAGAAGTAGAGTTGTGTGTCATCAGCGTAACAATGATACCTTAGGCCATGTCGGTTAATGATGTCCCTCAGTGGTAGTAAGTAAATTGTGAATAGCATGGGAGACAGGATAGATCCTTGTGGAACAACGCAGGCCAGTTCTGTTGGTGCTGATGAGCTTGATCCTGATATTACTGATGATGAAGATCGTTCAAGCAGGACTTAAAAAACTGTAAGTGGATCGTCAGGGGGTTAGTGTTAGCCTTTTTTAAGGGTTTATTGGGTGGGTTTTATTTTTTAGTTTAGGGTCTGGGCAGTAAAAGAGCTAAATGCCCTTTTAAGGGCAATGCCCATACAATTGCCCTTTTCAGGGGCAATGGTTAGCTTAGGTTTTTTAGATAGTTTTATTTTATTTTGTGGGTGGGGGTTTGTAATGTTAGTTGGTCTTTGTATTTTTTTTTTCAATATAAGAGCTGCTATCTTTAGAGCAATGCCCTACAAAAGGCCCTTTTAAGGGCCATTGGCATTTTATTCTAGATTAGGTTTTTTATTTCGAGGTGTTTTTTTTTATGGGTATTAGAATAGGAATAATTTTTTTTATTTTTGATAATTTGTTTGTTATTTTGTGTAATGTATATTTTTAGGGGGTGTTTCTTTTGTAGCAAAAGAGCTGTTTATCTCAGGACAATGCCCTACAAAAGGCCCTTTTAAGGGCCCTTGATAGTTTATTCTAGAGTAGGGTTTTTTATTTTGGGGTGTTTTTTTAAGGGTATTAGAATAGGATTCATCTTTATTTTTTTGGATAATTTCGTTGTTTTATTTGTAATGGTAGTTTTTTTTTATTTTTTGCAATTGTAGTTTTTTTTATTTTTTGTAATGTTAGGCTTTAGTGTAAGGCAGCTTAGGTTTTATTTCACAGGTAAGTTTGTATTTATTTTATCTAGGTAGTTAATAACTATTTACTAACTAGTCTACCTAGTTAAAATAAATACAAATTTACCTGTGAAATAAAAATAAAACCTAAGCTAGATACAATATACTATTGTATTAGTTATATTGTAGCTAGCTTAGGTTTTATTTCACATGTAAGTGTGTATTTAGTTTTAAATAGGTATTATTTAGTTAATAATTGTAAATTTAAATCTAATTTAATTATGTTAGGGGGGTTAGGGTTAGGTTTCGGGGTTAATATAGTTTAATTTAGCTTGTTGTGATGTGGGGGGCTGGCGGTTTAGGGTTTATTAGGTTTATTTAGTTAATTATTGTAAATTTAATTTAGTTATATTTTTATTATGTTAAAGTTAGGGGGTGTTAGGTTTAGGGTTACGTTAGGGTTAGGGTTACGCTAGGGTTAGGGGTTAATATAGTTTAATTTAGCTTTTTGCGATATCGGGAGCGGCAGATTAGGGGTTAATAATTTTATTTAGGTAGCAGTGATATCGGGAGCAGCAGATTAGGGGTTAATAACTGTAGGCAGGCGTCAGCGATGTTGGGGGCAGCAGATTAGGGGTGTTTAGACTCGGGGTTTATGTCAGAGTGTTAGGTTTAAACAGTATTTTTATTTCCCCATAGACATTAATGGGGCTGCGTTACAGAACTTTTGTTTCCTCGATCGCAGGTGTTATTTTTTTTTTTTTGCCGGATCTCCCCATTGATGTCTATGGGGAAATCATGCACGAGCACATCAAACACAGCGCTTTGAGGGAGCTCAACGCAACCATATCGCACGCAAAAGGCGTATGTTTGAAAACTTGTAATGGCAGCGCTATAGGAAATTAAATAACGTAACTTTTGTTGCGTTCGTTAATTTAGCTATAGTGCTGTTAGTAACTTCTATCATGAGCTTTATAACCGACAGTCCAGAGTAGACTAGATGAGGTAATATATCAAAGACGCTAATGTAAACAAGCTTTTACCCTCCAAACCTGACTCTCTATGACCCCATTTCTCTTTCAGAGGTCAAAGCTGCTATTAAAGACCTTCCCTTCGGGAAAAGCCCTGGTCCTGATGGCCTTCCAAACTCTTACTGCAAGGCATTTTAAGGCATTTAAAGATATTTGGCACCACATCTTCTGGCCTTAATTCCAAACTATAGATGAAGGGCAATCCCTATCCCTAAATATATTGGAAGTCCACATATCTGCCATATTAAAACCAAAAAGATCTCCGGAAGTTCCAGGCAGTTATAGACTTATTTCTCTCCTAAACACTGACATAAAAATACTGGGTGAAATCTTGGCACAGCACGATAACACAGTTCTTAATGATATCATTCACACAGACCAAATAAGCAAAAGGTGGGGAACAGCAACCAAACAATCAGGCACAGGAGCAGGGAGGCAGCCACCTTCAATCAATCTTCAAAAAGGGTACTCCAGCCTAGGCAGATTAATGTAAAAAGACCTTTATTGTGCCATGGTCGACAAAAACAGAAACAATGTTTCAGACCCTCATTAGGTCCTTAGTCATGTCTACCTAAATACACAAAGAGACTACCTTTATACATAAACACAGGTGGAAATCAATTACACATTAATTGCAACACAGCGCCATCTAATGTAGATTTTAAACATTTCTAAAGATGGTGCTTCTAATCTTAAAGGGACAGTCTACACCAGAATTGTTATTGTTTAATAAGATAGATAACCCCTTTATTACCCATTCCCCAGTTTTGCATAACCAACACAGTTATATTAATCTGTTTTACCTCTGTGATTGCCTTGTATCTAAGCCTCTGCAGACTGCCCCCTTATCTCAGTGCTTTTGACAGAAAGGCAGTTTAGCCAATCAGTGCAGACTCCTAAATAACTCTACGGGAGTGAGTACAACGTTATCTATATGACACACATGAACTAGTACTGTCTAACTGGGAAAAACTTTCAAAATACTCTGAGCTAAGAGACGGTTTCAACGTTTTAGAAATCAGTTTGAGTCTACCTAGGTTTAGCTTTTCAAAAATACCACCAAGGGAACAAAGCAAATTTAATAATAAAATTCAAATGAAAAGTTGTTTAAAATTTTAATTTTGACTAAACTGTCCCTTTTAAGAAGCAGTGTGTATAATGTGTAATGACAAAATTACCAAAATTACAATTAAAACATATACATATAGTCACTATGCATACAATTAAAAAATGAGAAGCTGCATTTAAAAATACAATCATAATTAGACCAGATATCAGATACAGAACACAACACCAAAATTGCAGCAATCATATGGACAGGAATGTAAATACAATTTTTTTTAATGTAAGCAGTTTATAAAGATATCATGGACACTTTTGTATCAATTTTTAACTTATAGCAACAACATCAAGGGGTCGATCCGATAAAAATCGTCGCCCACAAAAGTCGGCGACGCCAATATTTGCGCGTGTTTGGTATCCTATATACGGCGTAACCTAGGAGTTACACGCGTATATTTCTGCCGTCGCCCGTAGTTTTTTGGGCCATAGGCAGGTATACCAAACCCGCGCAGTTTGGTATCCAATATACAGCGTAAGGACTTACGTGGCGAAAATGGAGAAAACTTACTCCATTTTCACCTCGCCACAAAAAGCAGCCGTAAGAAGCCTTACGCTGACTATTGGAGCCCCGTAACTCCCTAAACTGGCTGCTAAAATAAACCTAACACCTAACGCATGCGCAATCTCTATCTCCCTGTCAACCGCGATCTGCTAAAATAAACCTAACACCTAACGCATGCGCAATGTCTATCTCCCTGTCAACCGCGATCCCCCGCCGCAATCCATAATAAAGTATTTAACCCCTAAACCGTTGCCATCTACATAAACTAACCCCCTACTGTGAGCCCCTAAAACCGCCACCATCTAACTGATCTATCCCCTAATGTGAACCCCTTACACCGCCGCCATCTATATTAAAATTATTAACCCCTAATTTAATCTACCTACCCCGCCGCCAGCTATATTATCTATATTAACCCTAAGTATATTATAGTTAATATAGTTATTACATTATATATATTAACTATATTAACCCTAATTATATTAGGGTTAATATAGTTAATATAGTTACTATAGTATTTATATAAACTATATTAACTCCATCTAACCCTAACACCCCTAACTAAATTCTTATTAAATAAATCTAATTCATATTATAAACTAAAATATTCCTATTTAAATCTAAATACTTACCTATAAAATAAACCCTAAGATAGCTACAATGTAATTAATTATTTTAACTAGGTATAATAGCTATTAAATAGTTATTACCTATTTAATAGCTACCTAGTTAAAATAATTACCCAATTACCTGTAAAATAAATCCTAACCTAAGTTACAAATACACCTACACTATCAATAAATTAAATAAACTACAAATATCTATCTAAAAATACAATTAAATAAACTAAACTAAATTACAAAAAATAAAAAAAAGATTACAAGATTTTTAAGCTAATTACACCTATTCTAAGCCCCCTAATAAAATAATAAACCCCCAAAATAAAAAAAATTCCCTACCCTATTCTAAATTAAAAAAAAGTTCAAAGCTCTTTTACCTTACCAGCCCTTAAAAGGGCCTTTTGTGGGGGCATGCCCCAAAGAAAACTGCTCTTTTGCCTGCAAAAAAAAACACAATACCACCCCCCAACATTACAACCCACCACTCACATACCCCTAATCTAACCCAAACCCCCCTTAAATAAACCTAACACTACCCCCCCTGAAGATCTCCCTACCTTGTATTCACCCCACCGGGCAGAACTCCTCATCCGATCCGGGCGATGTCTTGAAGCAAATCGGCAGAGAGTCTTCTTCCATCGGCGATGTCTTCAAGCAAATCGGCATCTTCAATCTTCTTTGTTCGCTCCTCCGCTGCGGAGCATCCAAGATGGCTTCCGCCGAATTCCGATTGGCTGATAGGATTCTATCAGCCAATCGGAAAAAAGGTAGAAAAATCTGATTGGCTGATTGAATCAGCCAATCAGATTCAAGTTCAATCCGATTGGCTGAACCAATCAGCCAATCGGATTGAACTTGAATCTGATTGGCTGATTGAATCAGCCAATCAGATTTTTCTACCTTAATTCCGATTCGGCGGACGCCATCTTGGATGACGTCATTTAAAGGAACCTCATTCGTTGGGAAGTCGTCGTGCCGGATGGATGCTCCGCGGCGGAGGAGCGAACAAAGAAGATTGAAGATGCCGATTTGCTTGAAGACATCGCAGATGGAAGAAGACTCTCTGCCGCTTGCTTCAAGACATCGCCCGGATCGGATGAGGAGTTCTGCCCGGTGGGGTGAATACAAGGTAGGGAGATCTTCAGGGGGGGTAGTGTTAGGTTTATGTAAGGGGGGTGTGGGTTAGATTAGGGGTATGTGGGTGGCGGGTTGTAATGTTGGGGGGTGGTATTGTGTTTTTTTTTTCAGGCAAAAGAGCAGTTTTCTTTGGGGCATGCCCCCACAAAAGGCTCTTTTAAGGGCTGGTAAGGTAAAAGAGCTTTGAACTTTTTTTTAATTTAGAATAGGGTAGGGAATTTTTTTTATTTTGGGGGTTTATTATTTTATTAGGGGGCTTAGAATAGGTGTAATTAGCTTAAAAATCTTGTAATCTTTTTTTATTTTTTGTAATTTAGTGTTTTTTTTTTTTGTAATTTAGTTTAGTTTATTTAATTGTATTTTTAGATAGATATTTGTAGTTTATTTAATTTATTGATAGTGTAGGTGTATTTGTAACTTAGGTTAGGATTTATTTTACAGGTAATTGGGTAATTATTTTAACTAGGTAGCTATTAAATAGGTAATAACTATTTAATAGCTATTATACCTAGTTAAAATAATTAACAATTTACCTGTAAAATAAATATAAACCTTAACATAGCTATAATGTAATTATTAATTACATTGTAGCTATCTTAGGGTTTATTTTATAGGTAAGTATTTAGATTTAAATAGGAATATTTTAATTAATAATATTAATATTAGATTTATTTTAATAAGAGTTTAGTTAGGATGTTAGAGTTAGATAGGGTTATTATACTTAATATATATATAATATAATAACGATATTAACTATATGAACCCTAATATAATTAGGGTTAATATAGTTAATATAGCTGGCGGCGGTGTAGGGGGATTAGATTAGGGGTTAATACATTTATTATAGGTGGCCGCGGTGTAGGGGGATGTAGATTGTAGGCAAAAGAGCAGTTTACTTTGTGACAAAGCCCCGCCAAAAGCCCTTTTAAGGGCTGGCAAAAGAGCTGTTACTTTGGGGCATGCCCCGCAAAAAGCCCTTTTAAGGGCTGGCAAAAGAGCTGTTACTTTGGGGCAATGCCACGCAAAAAGCCCTTTTCAGGGCTATTTGTAGGGTTAGACTTGGGTTTAGTGGTAGGGATAGTTTAGTATTTTAGGGGTTAAATAATTTAATATAGATGGCGGCGGGGTAGGGGGATTAGATTAGGGGTTAATAATTTTAAAATAGATAGCGGCGGGGTAGGGGCTCACTTTAGGGGGTAGGTAAGGTAGATGGCGGCGGTGTTAGGGGCTCACTTTAAGGGGTTATAGATTTAATATAGCTGGCGGCGGTTTAGGGGTTAATACATATTTTATTGTTAGGCTAGTGAGGGGGGATAGCGGATAGAGGGTTAGACGTGTCGGGCTATGTTAGGGAGGCGTGTTAGACGTGTCGGGCTATGTTAGGGAGGCGTGTTAGACAGTGCGGGTGATTTAGACTTTAGTCAAGTTTTGTAGGCGCCAGCAGTTTCTAACGTGCCGCAAGTCACTGGCGACGCCAGAAATTTGTACTTGCGCAGATTTCTGGACATCGCTGGTTTATCTGACTTACGGCACGTTAGCATCTGACGGCGCCATATATGGGATAGCTCGAGTTGTGAGCTGAAACTGCGGGCGACGCGGGTTCCCTCGCTTGCGCCGCAAACTACGATCTATATCGGATCGCGCCCCAAAAGTTTCATGCAAATTTATGATCCTTACTATGGGTATCATAAATTTGCATGGAACTTTTTATGTTGTTGGTATAAGTTAAAAATTGATACAAAAGTGTCCATGATATCTTTATAAACTGCTTGCATTAAAATTTTTGTATTTACATTCCTGTCCATATGATTGCTGCAATTTTGGTGTGTGTTCTGTATCTAATATCTGGTCTAATTATGATTGTATTTTTAAATGCAGCTTCTCATTTTTTAATTGTATGCATAGTGACTATATGTATATGTTTTAATTGTAATTTTGGTAATTTTGTCATTACACATTATACACACTGCTTCTTTAAGATTAGAAGCACCATCTTTAGAAATGTTTAAAATCTAGATTAGATGGTGCTGTGTTGCAATTAATATGTAATTGATTTACACCTGTGTATATGTATAAAGGTAGGCTCTTTGTGTATTTAGGTAGACATGACTAAGGACCTAATGAGGGTCTGGAACGTTGTTTCTGTTTTTGTGGACCATGGCACAATAAAGGTATTTTTACATGAATCTGCCTAGGCTGGAGTACCCTTTCTGAAGATTGATTCACACAGACCAGACGGGCTTTGTTCTGCGTCATGAAGCAAGAGATAATACTTTGACACTAATGGGCTACATTTAATTGCAAAATATTAAATCAACTCTAATTGCTACCAACACGGAAAAAGCCTTTGACCGCACAAACTGTTCATTCTTGAGAGCCACTTTATAAACCTTTGGACTTGGCCTTAAAATGTCTAATCATATTTTTGGGTTATACTCAGCTATAGTGAAAGCAAATGGTGTCCTCTCCCATCCTTTGTCCATTTAAAATGGCACTCGATAAGGGTGTCCCCTTTCACCTATTCTTTTTATATTAACTATAACCTAGATTACGAGTTTTGGTTACGGTTTTAACACTGAAAAAAATTCAATTTCAGTGTAAAAACAGTAACGCAGCCATTCCGAGTCTTGTCGGTAAAGCTATACCGCAAGCATTTTAGCCTGTAACGCGTCAATCCCGCTCTCAAAAAAATGATGTTTTTGCGTGGGATTTCCATAGCGCCGGTATAACAGGTTGTGCGGTGAGGCTAAAATGCTTGCGTTCCAGCCTATACCGAAACGATCCGTTCCGCTATCTGAAAGCAGTAGTTATGAGTTTTGCGCCATAAAAATGTTTCACAAAACTCATAACTAAAGTTTTACAAAGTACACTAACACCTATAAACTACCTATTAACCCCTATTCCGCTGCCCTCCCGCATCACAAACACTATTTAAAACTTATTAACCCCTAATCTGCCGCTCCCAGCATCGCATTCACTAATAAAAGTTATTAACCCCTATTCCGCTGCTCCCCAACATCGCCGCCACTAAATAAAGTTACTAACCCCTAAACCTCTGGCCTCCCACATCACCACCACTAAATAAACCTATTAACCCCTAAACCGCCAGCCCCCCACATCACAAAAAAATAAATTAAACTATTAACTCCTAAACCTAACAACCCACTAACTTTAAATTAAAATTACAATATCCCTATCTTAAAATAATTAAAACTTACCTGTGAAATTAAAAAAAACTAAGTTTAAACTAACAATTAACCTAACATAACTATTATACTAAAATTAAAATAACTACTAATTAAATAAACTAAATTACACATTTAAAAAACCCGAATACTACTAAAAAAATTTAAGTCTAAAATTGCAAAAAAATAAAAAATACTAAATTACAAAAAATAACAGATACTAAACTACGAAAAATAACAAATGAAATTATCCAATATAAAAACAATTACACCTAATCTAATAGCCCTATAAAATAAACCCCCCCCCAAAATAAAAAAAAAACCCTAGTCTACAATAAACTACAAATAGCCCTTAAAAGGGTCTTTTGTAGGGCTTTTCCCTAAAGAAATCAGCTCTTTTACCTGTAAAAAAATACAAATACCCCTCAACAGTAAAACCCACAACCCACCACCCACCCAAGCCCCCAAAATAAAAAACCTAACAAAAATAAAAACCTAACTAAGCTACCCATTGCCCTGAAAATGGCATTTGTTTGGGCATTGCCCTTAAAAGGGCATGCAGCTCTTTAAAAAAAATCCCAAACCCTAATCTAAAAAAAAGCCCCCCCAAATTTTTTTAAAAAAACCTTACACTAACCCCCGAAGATCCACTCACAGTTTTTGAAGTCCGGACATCCAGGTGGCGAGAAGTCTTCATCCAGGCAGCGAGGTCTTCATCCATCCAGGCGGCGTCTTCTATCTTCATCCAGGCGACATCTTCTATCGTCATCCTGGCGGCGTCTTCTATCTTCATCTCGGCAGTACCACTGTACACTGAATTTTCAAAGCAAGGGAGACTTTTAAAAATGGCGTCCCTTATATTCTTATTGGCAATAGGATGAGAGCTACTAAAATTCTATTGGCTGATTTGAATAGCCAATAGAATTTCATTAGCTCTCATCCTATTGGCTGTTTTGAAATCAAATCAGCCAATAGGAATGCAAGGGACACCATTTTGAAAAGGTTTCCTTGCATTGAGGATTCAGTGTACGGCGGTGACCGTATGAAGAGGACGCTCCTCACCGGATGTCTTCAAGGATGGACCCGCTCCGTGTCGCCGGGATGAAGATAGAAGACACCGCCAGGATGAAGATAGAAGATGTCGCCTGGATGGATGAAGACCTTTTAAGGGCCTTTTTAAGGCCCTTTTAAGGGCTATTGGTAGTTTATTGTAGGCTAGGTTTTTTTTTTATTTTGGGGGGCTTTTTATTTTTATAGGGCTATTAGATTAGGTGTAATTGTTTTTATTTTGAATAATTTCATTTGTTATTTTTTGTAATTTAGTGTTCGTTATTTTTTTTGTAATTTAGTATTTTTTTTAGCCCATTTTAGGTTCAGCACTATGGTTAGCGCTTGCTTATTGGAGGCTGACATTTACCCACTAATAAGCAAGCATAACCCTGGTTCTCAACCAAAAATGGGCCGGCTCCTATGCATCACATTCCTGCTTTTTTAAAAAAGATAGCAAGAAAAATGAAGAAAAATTGATAATAGGAGTAAAATAGAAATGTTTCTTAAAATTGCTGCTCTATCTGAATCATGAAAGAAAAAAATTGGGTTTAGTGTCCCTTTAAGACTCCAAACACCAACCAACCTATCGTTGCATCTTATACAATATAGGTCTAGCCCATAATTGGTTTTGGGGAGCTCCACCTCCTCGCCTCATACTTCTCTCCATCTCCTCCTTATGTAGCATCTAACTTTTAATCTTACTTTCTCTCTAATTACCTGGAACTCCTCTTATCGATGTACATAGATGGTGATTATTTCACAGAGAGCATAACTATGTGGATTTAAAGTATGACAGTGAGCAGGTTTTCTGTTTTATGGGTTTATTTGTTATAAAAAACATGATTTATGTATCTTTAATCATCTGTAATGCCAAAATGATCAATAAAGAGAAACAAAAAGTATTCACTGGTTATCACGTCAGCAACAATTATGTCCTTAAGTGAAATGAAGAAAAATGTTTAGACATTTGGCTAGAAGCAGACACATTTTGCATCTCATTAACGGAAATGTTTTCTTTCTTTAAATACTAAAAATGACAGCACAGAATTTTTCAAAAGAAAAGCTTCTTTTGATCTTAGTTGTTAATTCATTTTAAATAAAATAAAAAATGTTAATAAGGAAAGACAATTAGATCAGTGATTTGTATATCACTAACAATAAAGGATAATTAGTTTTCTTTTTTGGAATCTATCCATTCTGGTGCTTATTGCTCATTCTCATGTTGATTTATATTATTTTCACGGTAATCATATAGGGCTAGTTTACGAGTGGCGCGCTAAGTGTAGTGTGCAAATGTTAAGGGGTATTTTGCGGCTCTTACGAGTTGAAAGTAAACGTGCTTGAGCGCAATCAAGGGCCCGATCCGATATGTAGCGTCACCCGCAAAAGCCGGCTATGCCAAATATTGCGCTGGTTTGGTATCCTATATACGGCGTAACATAGAAGTTACGCTTGTATATTTCTGCCTTCGGCCGTAGTTTTTTGGCCCACAGACAGGTATACCAAACCCGCGCAGTTTGGTATCCAATATACAGCGTAAGGACTTACGTGGCGAAAATGGAGAAATCTTACTCCATTTTCGCCTCGCCACAAATTGCAGGCGTAGTAAGCCTTACGCTGTGTATTGGAGCCCCGTAACTCCCTAAACTATAAAAACCTAATCACTGAAGGGGTGCTCAAGATGCAGTATAATCATTAAACTAGAACAAAAGTATATATGATGGGGCAATGTTAAGCTATCATAGATGATTATATACACAATAAAGGCAGAAAACAGTAAATTCTTAGATACTGTAGTGAAAATACACTTGCAATTGTGAAAAATTAGACAGTCATTTATACGTTCTTCAAAGGATAACGATTGCTGTAGCGGCTGCCTCCTCCTCACTGGATGATCCAGGTGGTACTATATAAGATAAAACAGAATGGAGGGGCGCCTCATGTGTGGTATCATCTATTAATTAACAACGAGTCAAAGAACTATTGCCAAATGGGTACTCACAAATTTGGAGAGCACACTTATGTGCTGGTAGGGGCGGGCTGCAGAATTAGAAAGGTGTGACAGCTCACCCACTTGAAGGCGCTCTTGGCGTAAGATGGTGGTGCTATAAGGGAGACAAGAAATACGGGCACCACATGTGCAGACTATTAATGGTACAACCACAACAGATTCCTTAATGTGGAGGGTACTCACATATTCCCAGAGCACACCAATGTGCTTGTAGAAGCAGGCTGCAGGTTGGTAGAGGTGTGGCAGCTCACCCAAACTCTAGGTATCTTGATATTTGTATGATAATGTGTTCCCTCAGGTGCTGGGCTGGTCTCTCATAGGTGAACAATGGCAGATGGTGGGTAGAAATGAATCCACTCAAAGGATAAAAGATATATCCAAATTTATTTAAAAAAGCATAAAAGTTTAAAAACAACAGCACAATGATTGCTGATGAGAGTGGATAACAGGGTGTCCAATAATCACCCAATCATGCAACGCGTTTCACGATTCACAGACGGTTTCATCAGGCATAAAAAATCATAATCTAAGTGTGCTCTCTTTGTGAGTACCCATTTGGCAATAGTTCTGTGACTCGTTGTTAATTAACAGATGATACCACACATGAGCCGCCCCTCCATTCTGTTTTCACTCCTTAAACTAGCTGCAAAATAAAACCTAACACCTAACGCATGCGCAATGTCTACCTGTCAACCGCAATCCCCCACCGCAATCCCTAATAAAGTGTTTAACCCCTAAACCACCGCTCCCGGACCCCGCCGCCATCTACATTAAATGTCTAACCCCCTAATGTGATCCCCCTACACCGCCGCCATCTATATTAAAATGATTACCCCCTAATGTGAGCCCCCTACCCCGCCACCACCTATTTTAACTACATTACTGCCTAACCTAATCCCCCTACCCCGCCGCCACCTATAATAAAATGATTAACCCCTAATCTAATCCCCCTACCCCGCCGCCACCTATTTTAAAATGATTAACCCCAATCTAATCCCCCTACCCCGCCGCCACCTATTTTAAAATGGTTAACCCCTAATCTAATCCCCCTATACCACCGCCACCTATTTTAAAATGATTAACCCCTAATTTAATCCCCCTACACCGCCGCCACCTATAATAAATTTATTACCCACTAAAATACTAAAATGTCCCTACCCTAAACTAAATTACAAATAGCCCTGAAAAGGGCCTTTTGCGTGGCATTGCCCCAAAGTAACCAGCTCTAATACCAGCCCTTAAAAGGGCCTTTTGCGGGGCATTGCCCCAAAGTAACCAGCTCTATTACCAGCCCTTAAAAGGGCCTTTTGCGGGGCATTGTCACAAAATAATCAGCTCTTTTACCTGTAATCTGACCCCCCTACACCGCCGCCACCTATATTAAATATATTAACTCCTAATCTAATCCCCCTACACCGCCGCCACCTATATTAACTATATTAACCCCTAATCTGACCCCCCTACACCGCCGCCACCTATATTAACTATATTAACCCTAATTATATTAGGGTTAATATAGTTATTATATTATATATAGTAACTATATTAACCCTATCTAACCCTAACACCGCTAACTTAATTATTATTGCAATAAATCTAAATAATATTAATCTTATTAACTAAAATATTCCTATTTAAAACTAAATACTTACCTATAAAATAAACCTTAAGATAGCTACAATATAATTAATAATTACATTGTAGCTATTTTAGGGTTTATATTTATTTTACAGGTAACTTTGTATTTATTTTAACTAGGTACAATAGCTACCTAGTTAAAATAATTACCAATTTACCTGTAAAATAAATCCTAACCTAAGTTACAAATACACCTACACTATCAATAAATTAATTAAATAAACTACAATTATCTAAACTAAAATATAATTAAATACACTAAACTAAATTACAAAAACAAACACTAAATTACAAAAAATAAAAAAAGATTAAAAGAATTTTAAGCTAATTACACCTATTCTAAGCCCCCTAATAAAATAACAAAGCCCCCCAAAATAAAAAAAAATGTCCCTACCCTAAACTAAATTATAAAAAGTATCAGCTCTATTACCAGCCCTTAAGAGGGCCTTTTGTGGGGCATTGCCCCAAAGTAATCAGCTCTTTTACCTGTGAAAAAAAAGAACAACCCCCCCATTACAACCTACCACCCACACACCCCTACTCTAAAACCCACCCTATCCCCCCTTAAAAAAAACCCCAAGTGCTCCTTACCTGTCCTGAAGACCGGCGGAGAAGGTCCTGTTCCAGGCGGAGAAGTCTTCTTCCAGGCGGCGACCTCTTCTTCTTCCCGGAACCAGCCGGCGCGGAGCGGAGGAGTTGAAGCCAATAGAATTACAGTAGTTCTTATTCTATTGGCTATTCAAATCAGCCAATAGAATTAAAGTAGCTTTCATCCGATTGGCTGATTTGAATTTGAAGGCTCAAATCAGCCAATAGGAATTCAAGGGACGCCATTTTTAATCGCGTACCTTGAATTCCGATTCAGTGTACGGCGGCGATCGTATGAAGAGGATCCTCCACGCTCCATGGCTCCGGTCTTCAGTTCCAGCATCGCCGGTCTTCAGTTCCAGGGAGGACGGTCTTCAGCTCCGCGGTCATCGGTCTTCAACTCCTCCGCTCCGCGCCGGCTGGTTCCTGGAAGAAGAAGAGGTCGCTGCCTGGAAGAAGACTACTCCGCCTGGAACAGGACCTTCTCCGCCGGTCTTCAGGACAGGTAAGGAGCACTTGGGGGTTAGACTTAGGTTTTTTTAAGGGGGGATAGGGTGGGTTTTAGAGTAGGGGTGTGTGGGTGGTGGGTTGTAATGGGGGGGTTGTTCCTTTTTTTCACAGGTAAAAGAGCTGATTACTTTGGGGCAATGCCCCACAAAAGGCCCTCTTAAGGGCTGGTAATAGAGCTGATTACTTTTTGTAATTTAGTTTAGGGTAGGGACATTTTTTTATTTTGGGGGGCTTTGTTATTTTATTAGGGGTTTAGATTAGGTGTAATTAGTTTAAAATTCTTGTAATCTTTTTTTATTTTTTGTAATTTAGTGGGGTTTTTTTGTAATTTAGTTTAGTGTATTTAATTGTATTTTAGTTTAGATAATTGTAGTTTATTTAATTAATTTATTGATAGTGTAGGTGTATTTGTAACTTAGGTTAGGATTTATTTTACAGGTATATGGTAATTATTTTAACTAGGTAGCTATTAAATAGTTATTAACTATTTAATAGCTATTGTACCTAGTTAAAATAAATACCAAGTTACCTGTAAAATAAATATAAACCCTAAAATAGCTACAATGTAATTATTAATTATATTGTAGCTATCTTAAGGTTTATTTTATAGGTAAGTATTTAGTTTTAAATAGGAATATTTTAGTTAATAAGATTAATATTATTTAGATTTATTGCAATAATAATTAGGTTAGGGGTGTTAGGGTTAGATAGGGTTAATATAGTTAAGATATATAATATAATAACTATATTAACTATATTAACCCTAATATAATTAGGGTTAATATAGTTAATATAGGTGGCGGCGGTGTAGGGGGGTCAGATTAGGGGTTAATATAGGTGGCGGCGGTGTAGGGGGATTAGATTAGGGGTTAATATATTTAATATAGGTGGCGGCAGTGTAGGGGGATTAGATTAGGGGTTAATATATTTAATATAGGTGGCGGCGGTGTAGGGGGGTCAGATAGATTACAGGTAAAAGAGCTGATTACTTTGTGTGCAATGCCCCGCAAAAGGCCCTTTTAAGGGCTGGCAATAGAGCTGGTTACTTTGGGGCAATGCCACGCAAAAGGCCCTTTTCAGGGCTATTTGTAATTTAGTTTAGGGTAGGGACATTTTAGTATTTTAGAGGGTAATACATTTATTATAGGTGTCGGCGGTGTAGGGGGATGAGATTAGGGGTTAAGCATTTTAAAATAGGTGGCAGCGGTGTAGGGGGATTAGATTAGGGGTTAATCATTTTAAAATAGGTGGCGGCGGAGTAGGGGGATTAGATTAGGGGTTAATCATTTTAAAATAGGTGGTGGCGGGTTAGGGGGCTCACAATAGGGGGTAATAATTTTAATATAGGTGGCGGCGGTGTAGGGGGATTAGATTAGGGGTTAATAATTTTAATATAGGTGGCGTGGTGTAAGGGGTCAGATTAGGGGGTAGTACATATAATGTAGGTGGTGGCGGGGTAGGGGGATCATATTAGGGGGTAATATAGTTAATGTAGCTGGCGGCGGGATCCGGGAGCGGCGATTTAGGGGTTAATACATTTATTGTTAGGAGTGAGAGGGGGGATTGCGGATAGAGGGGTATACGTGTCGGGCTATGTTTGGGAGGCGTGTTAGACAGTTACGGGTGATTTTATACTTTAGTCAGTTTTTGTATGCGGCGGCAGTTTCTAAAGTGCCGTAAGTCACTGGCGACTCCAGAAATTTGTACTTACGCAGATTTCTGGACATCGCTAGTTTGTCAGACTTACGGCACTTTAGCATCTGACGGCGCCGTATATGAGATAGCTCGATGTGCGAGCTGAAACTACGGGTGGCGCAGGTTTCCACGCTTGCGCCAAAACCTGCGCCGTATATCGGATCGCGCCCCAAATTTAATGCACGTTGGGTTAGTGCAACTTTAGAGCTCTGGGTAACTGTTACACAAGGCAAAAAGGTTGCACAAAACACATAAAAAATAAATTTAAAAGTACAGTTATACTCATAATAACACTATCTGATAAAAATGATCTAAATAAAGTTATAAGGGCTCATAGATATGAGGTCTCAGGTGTTAGGAAAAATAAAGGCTGCAAAAGGCTTTAACATATTAAGACGTTTATGTATGCATATATATCTATCTATATATATAAATATGTATGTGTTTTACTGTATATTTACTGTAACTATTTAACATTCCAATTTTCTTTTTATTGTAAATATGTATCTCTAATAGTGATGTCCCGAACTGTTCGCCCGCGAACGGTTCACTGCGAACTTAGGTTGTTCGCGTTCGCCACTGTGGGCGAACACATGCGATGTTCGATCCGCCCCCTATGTGTCATCATTGAGGAAACTTTGACCTTGTATGTCACAGCCTTCTGACACATTAGAGCCAATCAGCATCAGACAATCTCTCACAGACCCTCCCCTCTTCTTGGCAGCAGCCATTTTAGACTCATAACGACCTTGCTTTGT
Source organism: Bombina bombina (assembly GCF_027579735.1). Classification (NCBI taxonomy): domain Eukaryota; kingdom Metazoa; phylum Chordata; class Amphibia; order Anura; family Bombinatoridae; genus Bombina; species Bombina bombina. Next base: position 33,714,465 of record NC_069500.1, on the reverse strand, counting down.
TAGTGAGAGGACGTTTTGTGTTGCTGCTGCTGACATTATAGGGAAATAGATAGCTAGGCTAGTGTATTTAGTGTCCACTACAGTCCTGAAGGACTCATCTCATCTCTGCTGCAAGGACAGCACCCCAAAAAGCCCTTTTTAGGGCTATAATTCGAGACGTTTTTTTTTTTTTTTTCTTCTGATTTTTATTAGCATTTTCCTGGCTTTCAGCCTGTGTGTAAGGCTCACAGCATATGCTGTGATTACTGCCACCACTGATATCTGCCTAACAACATTAGTTTAAATTTAACCAACAAAAATTCGAAATTATTTTGCTAGTGTAATTTATTTTCATTTTCTATCAGGCCTGTGTCACACAGCATATACTCTGTTTCATTGCTCTGTGCCAGCCACCAGTGGTCATATCCGCTTATAACATTAGTTTAAATTTAAAAAAAAATTTTTAAATCATTTTGCTAGTGTAATCTAATGTAATTTCTTTCATGTAATTAGCAAGAGTCCATGAGCTAGTGACGTATGGGATATACATTCCTACCAGGAGGGGCAAAGTTTCCCAAACCTCAAAATGCCTATAAATACACCCCTCACCACACCCACAATTCAGTTTTACAAACTTTGCCTCCTATGGAGGTGGTGAAGTAAGTTTGTGCTAGATTCTACGTTGATATGCGCTCCGCAGCAAGTTGGAGCCCGGTTTTCCTCTCAGCGTGCAGTGAATGTCAGAGGGATGTGAGGAGAGTATTGCCTATTTGAATGCAGTGATCTCCTTCTACGGGGTCTATTTCATAGGTTCTCTGTTATCGGTCGTAGAGATTCATCTCTTACGTCCCTTTTCAGATCGACGATATACTCTTATTTATATACCATTACCTCTGCTGATTCTCGTTTCAGTACTGGTTTGGCTTTCTACAAACATGTAGATGAGTGTCCTGGGGTAAGTAAATCTTATTTTCTGTGACACTCTAAGCTATGGTTGGGCACTTTGTTTATAAAGTTCTAAATATATGTATTCAAACATTTATTTGCCTTGACTCAGAATGTTCAACATTCCTTATTTTCAGACAGTCAGTTTCATATTTGGGATAATGCATTTGAATCAAACATTTTTTCTTACCTTAAAAATTTGACTCTTTTTTTCCCTGTGGGCTGTTAGGCTCGCGGGGGCTGAAAATGCTTCATTTTATTGCGTCATTCTTGGCGCGGACTTTTTTGGCGCAAAAAATCTTTTCCGTTTCCGGCGTCATACGTGTCGCCGGAAGTTGCGTCATTTTTTGACGTTCTTTTGCGCCAAAAATGTCGGCGTTCCGGATGTGGCGTCATTTTTGGCGCCAAAAGCATTTAGGCGCCAAATAATGTGGGCGTCTTATTTGGCGCTAAAAAATATGGGCGTCGCTTTTGTCTCCACATTATTTAAGTCTCATTTTTCATTGCTTCTGGTTGCTAGAAGCTTGTTCTATGGCATTTTTTCCCATTCCTGAAACTGTCATTTAAGGAATTTGATCAATTTTGCTTTATATGTTGTTTTTTCTCTTACATATTGCAAGATGTCTCACGTTGCATCTGAGTCAGAAGATACTTCAGGAAAATCGCTGTCTAGTGCTGGAACTACCAAAGCTAAGTGTATCTGCTGTAAACTTTTGGTAGCTATTCCTCCGGCTGTTGTTTGTATTAATTGTCATGACAAACTTGTTAATGCAGATAATATTTCCTTTAGTAATGTACCATTGCCTGTTGCAGTTCCTTCAACATCTAAGGTGCAGAATGTTCCTGATAACATAAGAGATTTTGTTTCTGAATCCATCAAGAAGGCTATGTCTGTTATTTCTACCTTCTAGAAAACATAAAAAATCTTTTAAAACTTCTCTCCCTACAGATGAATTTTTAAATGAACATCATCATTCTGATTCTGATGACTCTTCTGGTTCAGAGGATTCTGTCTCAGAGATTGATGCTGATAAATCTTCATATTTATTTAAAATGGAATTTATTCGTTCTTTACTTAAAGAAGTACTAATTGCTTTAGAAATAGAGGATTCTGGTCCTCTTGATACTAATTCTAAACGTTTAGATAAGGTATTTAAATCTCCTGTGGTTATTCCAGAAGTTTTTCCTGTTCCTAATGCTATTTCTGAAGTAATTTCTAAAGAATGGGATAAATTGGGTAATTCATTTACTCCTTCTAAACGTTTTAAGCAATTATATCCTGTGCCGTCTGACAGATTAGAATTTTGGGACAAAATCCCTAGAGTTGATGGGGCTATTTCTACCCTTGCTAAACGTACTACTATTCCTACGTCAGATGGTACTTCGTTTAAGGATCCTTTAGATAGGAAAATTGAATCCATTCTAAGAAAAGCTTATCTGTGTTCAGGTAATCTTCTTAGACCTGCTATATCATTGGCTGATGTTGCTGCAGCTTCAACTTTTTGGTTGGAAACTTTAGCGCAACAAGTAACGGATCATGATTCTCATAATATTATTCTTCTTCTTCAGCATGCTAATAATTTTATCTGTGATGCCATTTTTGATATTATCAGAGTTGATGTCAGGTTTATGTCTCTAGTAGGGATGGGCGAATGTGCAAATTTTCGAATTTCGAATGTAGAACGAATGTTATTACCGAAATTCGAATTCTAAATTCGAATGTCGATAAGAACGAATATTCTTAAAAATTCGAAAATCGAATGTTATTTACAGTTTTCGAATGTCACTTTCGAATTCGAATGTTTATAATTATATCGAATGTCTACATTCGAATATAAATTCGAATTTTTCGAATTCGAATATAAATTCGAATTTTTCGAATTCGAATATAAATTCGAATTTTTCGAATTCGAATATAAATTCGAATTTTTCGAATTCGAATATAAATTCGAATTTTTCGAATTCGAATATTGCATAATTCGAATATTACATTTAAAAGCATTAGAAATACTATTACAATCTAAATTCGAATTTTTCGAATTCGAATACACGTATTGCATAATTCGAATATTATATTTAAAGAAAAAGCATTAGAAATACTATTACAATCTAAATTCGAATTTTTCGAATTCGAATATTGCATAATTCGAATATTACATTTAAAGAAAAAGCATTAGAAATACTATTACAACCTAAATTCGAATTTTTCGAATTCGAATACACGTATTGCATAATTCGAATATTACATTTAAAGAAAAAGCATTAGAAATACTATTACAATCTAAATTCGAATTTTTCGAATTCGAATATTGCATAATTCGAATATTACATTTAAAGAAAAAGCATTAGAAATACTATTACAATCTAAATTCGAATTTTTCGAATTCGAATACACGTATTGCATAATTCGAATATTACATTTAAAGAAAAAGCATTAGAAATACTATTACAATCTAAATTCAAATTTTTTCGAATTCGAATACACGTATTGCATAATTCGAATATTACATTTAAAGAAAAAGCATTAGAAATACTATTACAATCTAAATTCGAATTTTTCGAATTCGAATATTGCATAATTCGAATATTACATTTAAAGAAAAAGCATTAGAAATACTATTACAACCTAAATTCGAATTTTTCGAATTCGAATACACGTATTGCATAATTCGAATATTACATTTAAAGAAAAAGCATTAGAAATACTATTACAATCTAAATTCGAATTTTTCGAATTCGAATATTGCATAATTCGAATATTACATTTAAAGAAAAAGCATTAGAAATACTATTACAACCTAAATTCGAATTTTTCGAATTCGAATACACGTATTGCATAATTCGAATATTACATTTAAAGAAAAAGCATTAGAAATACTATTACAATCTAAATTCGAATTTTTCGAATTCGAATACACGTATTGCATAATTCGAATATTACATTTAAAGAAAAAGCATTAGAAATACTATTACAATCTAAATTCGAATTTTTCGAATTCGAATATTGCATAATTCGAATATTACATTTAAAGAAAAAGCATTAGAAATACTATTACAATCTAAATTCAAATTTTTCGAATTCGAATATTGCATAATTCGAATATTACATTTAAAGAAAAAGCATTAGAAATACTATTACAATCTAAATTCGAATTTTTCGAATTCGAATACACGTATTGCATAATTCGAATATTACATTTAAAGAAAAAGCATTAGAAATACTATTACAATCTAAATTCGAATTTTTCGAATTCGAATACACGTATTGCATAATTCGAATATTACATTTAAAGAAAAAGCATTAGAAATACTATTACAATCTAAATTCGAATTTTTCGAATTCGAATATTGCATAATTCGAATATTACATTTAAAGAAAAAGCATTAGAAATACTATTACAATCTAAATTCGAATTTTTCGAATTCGAATATTGCATAATTCGAATATTACATTTAAAGAAAAAGCATTAGAAATACTATTACAATCTAAATTCGAATTTTTCAAATTCGAATATTTTCGAATGTAATCGTAAAATTCGAAACCGAATATTCGAAAATCGAATGTTAGAATGTTATGTAAACATTCGAAATTCGATTCGAACGAACGAATGTGTTAAAATTCGTGCCGTTTTTCGAATGTTGCGAAACATTCGCCCATCCCTAGTCTCTAGCTATTTTAGCTAGAAGAGCTTTATGGCTTAAGACTTGGAATGCTGATATGGCTTCTAAATCAACTCTACTTTCCATTTCTTTCCAGGGTAACAAATTATTTGGTTCTCAGTTGGATTCTATTATCTCAACTGTTACTGGTGGGAAAGGAACTTTTTTACCACAGGATAAAAAATCTAAGGGTAAAAACAGGGCTAATAATCGTTTTCGTTCCTTTCGTTTCAACAAAGAACAAAAGCCTGATCCTTCATCCTCAGGAGCAGTTTCAGTTTGGAAACCATCTCCAGTCTGGAATAAATCCAAGCCTTCTAGAAAGGCAAAGCCTGCTTCTAAGTCCACATGAAGGTGCGGCCCTCATTCCAGCTCAGCTGGTAGGGGGCAGGTTACGTTTTTTCAAAGAAATTTGGATCAATTCTGTTCACAATCTTTGGATTCAGAACATTGTTTCAGAAGGGTACAGAATTGGTTTCAAGATGAGACCTCCTGCAAAGAGATTTTTTCTTTCCCGTGTCCCAGTAAATCCAGTGAAAGCTCAAGCATTTCTGAATTGTGTTTCAGATCTAGAGTTGGCTGGAGTAATTATGCCAGTTCCAGTTTCGGAACAGGGGATGGGGTTTTATTCAAATCTCTTCATTGTACCAAAGAAGGAGAATTCCTTCAGACCAGTTCTGGATCTAAAAATATTGAATCGTTATGTAAGGATACCAACGTTCAAAATGGTAACTGTAAGGACTATCTTGCCTTTTGTTCAGCAAGGGCATTATATGTCCACAATAGATTTACAGGATGCATATCTGCATATTCCGATTCATCCAGATCATTATCAGTTCCTGAGATTCTCTTTTCTGGACAAGCATTACCAGTTTGTGGCTCTGCCGTTTGGCCTAGCTATAGCTCCAAGAATTTTTACAAAGGTTCTCGGTGCCCTTCTGTCTGTAATCAGAGAACAGGGTATTGTGGTATTTCCTTATTTGGACGATATCTTGGTACTTGCTCAGTCTTTACATTTAGCAGAATCTCATACGAATCGACTTGTGTTGTTTCTTCAAGATCATGGTTGGAGGATCAATTTACCAAAAAGTTCATTGATTCCTCAGACAAGGGTAACCTTTCTGGGTTTCCAGATAGATTCAGTGTCCATGACTCTGTCTTTAACAGACAAGAGACGTCTAAAATTGATTTCAGCTTGTCGAAATCTTCAGTCACAATCATTCCCTTCGGTAGCCTTATGCATGGAAATTCTAGGTCTTATGACTGCTGCATCGGACGCGATCCCCTTTGCTCGTTTTCACATGTGACCTCTTCAGCTCTGTATGCTGAATCAATGGTGCAAGGATTACACAAAGATATCTCAATTAATATCTTTAAAACCGATTGTACGACACTCTCTAACGTGGTGGACAGATCACCATCGTTTAATTCAGGGGGCTTCTTTTGTGCTTCCGACCTGGACTGTAATTTCAACAGATGCAAGTCTCACAGGTTGGGGAGCAGTGTGGGGATCTCTGATAGCACAAGGAGTTTGGGAATCTCAGGAGGTGAGATTACCGATCAATATTTTGGAACTCCGTGCAATTTTCAGAGCTCTTCAGTTTTGGCCTCTTCTGAAGAGAGAATCGTTCATTTGTTTTCAGACAGACAATGTCACGACTGTGGCATACATCAATCATCAAGGAGGGACTCACAGTCCTCTGGCTATGAAAGAAGTATCTCGAATTCTGGTTTGGGCGGAATCCAGCTCCTGTCTAATCTCTGCGGTTCATATCCCAGGTATAGACAATTGGGAAGCGGATTATCTCAGTCGCCAAACGTTGCATCCGGGCGAACGGTCTCTTCACCCAGAGGTATTTCTTCAGATTGTTCAAATGTGGGAACTTCCAGAAATAGATCTGATGGCGTCTCATCTAAACAAGAAACTTCCCAGGTATCTGTCCAGATCCCGGGATCCTCAGGCGGAGGCAGTGGATGCATTATCACTTCCTTGGAAGTATCATCCTGCCTATATCTTTCCGCCTCTAGTTCTTCTTCCAAGAGTAATCTCCAAGATTCTGAAGGAATGCTCGTTTGTTCTGCTGGTAGCTCCGGCATGGCCTCACAGGTTTTGGTATGCGGATCTTGTCCGGATGGCCTCTTGCCAACCGTGGACTCTTCCGTTAAGACCAGACCTTCTGTCGCAAGGTCCTTTTTTCCATCAGGATCTGAAATCCTTAAATTTAAAGGTATGGAGATTGAACGCTTGATTCTTGGTCAAAGAGGTTTCTCTGACTCTGTGATTAATACTATGTTACAGGCGCGTAAATCTGTATCTAGAGAGATATATTATAGAGTCTGGAAGACCTATATTTCTTGGTGTCTTTCTCATCATTTTTCTTGGCATTCTTTTAGAATACCGAGAATTTTACAGTTTCTTCAGGATGGTTTAGATAAGGGTTTGTCCGCAAGTTCCTTGAAAGGTCAAATCTCTGCTCTTTCTGTTCTTTTTCACAGAAAGATTGCTATTCTTCCTGATATTCATTGTTTTGTACAAGCTTTGGTTCGTATAAAACCTGTCATTAAGTCAATTTCTCCTCCTTGGAGTTTGAATTTGGTTCTGGGGGCTCTTCTAGCTCCTCCGTTTGAACCTATGCATTCTTTGGACATTAAATTACTTTCTTGGAAAGTTTTGTTCCTTTTGGCAATCTCTTCTGCCAGAAGAGTTTCTGAATTATCTGCTCTTTCTTGTGAGTCTCCTTTTCTGATTTTTCATCAGGATAAGGCGGTGTTGCGAACTTCTTTTGAATTTTTACCTAAAGTTGTGAATTCCAACAACATTAGTAGAGAAATTGTGGTTCCTTCATTATGTCCTAATCCTAAGAATTCTAAGGAGAAATCGTTGCATTCTTTGGATGTTGTTAGAGCTTTGAAATATTATGTTGAAGCTACTAAGTCTTTTCGAAAGACTTCTAGTTTATTTGTTATCTTTTCCGGTTCTAGAAAGGCCAGAAAGCTTCTGCCATTTCTTTGGCATCTTGGTTGAAATCTTTAATTCATCTTGCCTATGTTGAGTCGGGTAAACCTCCGCCTCAGAGGATCACAGCTCATTCTACTAGGTCAGTTTCTACTTCCTGGGCGTTTAGGAATGAAGCTTCGATTGATCAGATTTGCAAAGCAGCAACTTGGTCCTCTTTGCATACTTTTACTAAATTCTACCATTTTGATGTATTTTCTTCTTCTGAAGCAGTTTTTGGTAGAAAAGTACTTCAGGCAGCGGTTTCAGTTTGAATCTTCTGCTTATGTTTTTCATTAAACTTGATTTTGGGTGTGGATTATTTTCAGCAGGAATTGGCTGTCTTTATTTTATCCCTCCCTCTCTAGTGACTCTTGTGTGGAAAGATCCACATCTTGGGTAGTCATTATCCCATACGTCACTAGCTCATGGACTCTTGCTAATTACATGAAAGAAAACATAATTTATGTAAGAACTTACCTGATAAATTCATTTCTTTCATTAGCAAGAGTCCATGAGGCCCGCCCTTTTTTTGTGGTGGTTATGATTTTTGTATAAAGCACAATTATTCCAATTCCTTATTTTATATGCTTTCGCACTTTTTTATCACCCCACTTCTTGGCTATTCATTAAACTGAATTGTGGGTGTGGTGAGGGGTGTATTTATAGGCATTTTGAGGTTTGGGAAACTTTGCCCCTCCTGGTAGGAATGTATATCCCAAACGTCACTAGCTCATGGACTCTTGCTAATATGAAAGAAATGAATTTATCAGGTAAGTTCTTACATAAATTATGTTTTTCTATCAGGCCTGTGTCTGTCAGGCTCACACATTTTATACTTCAGTTTTTTTCAGTCCTTTGGTTAATTGCTCTGTGCCAGGCAGCCACCACTCATATCTGCTACTCCTTATCTTAAATTAAAAACAAAAACTAAAGCTATTAGCCACGACTCGTATGTGCTTAACCTTTTTCTTTGAATTTTCCAAAAAAAATCTTTAAATCATTATGCTAGTGTAATCTAATTTTATTTTCTATCAGGCCTGTGTCTAACTGTCTATCTGACTTACAGAGCATACTGTTGTTAATTGCTGCCCTACGTAGCAGCCAGCCAGTGCCACCACTCATATGTGCACTGCTTAACATTATTTTAATATTAAAATATAAACTTTTAAATTATTTTGCTAGTGTAATCTAACTTAATTTTCTATCCGGCCTGTGTTTTTCTCACTTACACAGCATACTGTGTTAAATTGCTGCCCTACCTACCAGCCACGACTCATATCTGCCAGCCTGTGTGCCAGGCCCAACTAGCCAATTAGTGCCACCAATCATAGTTGATGTATCAGTATTGAAAACATTGTAAATCATCACTTTTTGGACTGTGAATCTGCAGTCTAGTAGTGCCATTGAATTGCAGTTCCCTCCTGCCTGCCAGCCTGTGTGCCAGGCCAACTTGCCAACTAGTTACACCAATCCTAGTTGTTGTAACAGTATTGTTAATCTTTAAAATTACAAATTGTTCGAATGTGAATCATCAGTTTGCTCGTGCCATTGAATTGCACTTTTCCTCCTGCCTGCCAGCCTTTGTGCCAGGCCCAACTAGCCAATTAGTGCCACCAATCATATTTCTTGTAACAGTATAGAAAAAATTTAAAATCATAAGTTTTTTTACTGCAAATCTTCAGTCTCCTAGTGCCATTGAATTGCAGTTCCCTCCTGCCTGCCAGCCTGTGTGCCAGGCCCAACTAGCCAATTAGTGCCACCAATCATAGTTGTTTTAACAGTATAGAAAAAAATTAAAATCATAAGGGTTTTGACTGCAAATCTTCAGTCTCCTATTGCCATTGAATTGCAGTTCCCTCCTGCCTGCCAGCCTGTGTGCCAGGCCCAACTAGCCAATTAGTGCCACCAATCATAGTTGTTTTAACAATTTAGAAAAAATTTAAAATCATAAGGGGTTTGACTGCAAATCTTCAGTCTCCTATTGCCATTGAATTGCAGTTCCCTCCTGCCTGCCAGCCTGTGTGCCAGGCCCAACTAGCCAATTAGTGCCACCAATCATAGTTGTTTTAACAGTATAGAAAAAAATTAAAATCATAAGGGTTTTGACTGCAAATCTTCAGTCTCCTATTGCCATTGAATTGCAGTTTCCTCCTGCCTGCCAGCCTGTGTGCCAGGCCCAACTAGCCAATTAGTGCCACCAATCATAGTTGTTGTAACAGTATTGTTAAAATTTTAAATTAAACATTGTTTGATTGTGAATCATCAGTTATCTTGTGCCATTGAATTGCAGTTTCCTCCTGCCTGCCAGCCTGTGTGCCAGGCCCAAGTAGGCAATTAGTGCCACCAATCATAGTTGTCTTAACAGTATTGAAAAAATTGTAAATCATCACTTTTTTTACTGTGAATCTGCAGTCTAGTAGTGCCATTGAATTGCAGTTCCCTCCTGCCTGCCAGCCTGTGTGCCAGGCCCAACTAGCCAATTAGTGCCACCAATCATAGTTGTTATAACAGTATAGAAAAAATTGTAAATCATCACTTTTTTGACTGTGAATCTGCAGTCTAGTAGTGCCATTCAATTGCAGTTCCCTACTGCCTGCCAGCCTGTGTGCCAGGGCGACTTGCCAACTAGTTACACCAATCCTAGTTGTTGTAACAGTATTGTTAATCTTTAAAATTACAAATTGTTCGCTTGTGAATCATCATTTTGCTTGTGCCATTGAATTGCACTTTCCTCCTGCCTGCCAGCCTGTGTGCCAGGCCCAACTAGCCAATTAGTGCCACCAATCATATTTCTTGTAACAGTATAGAAAAAATTTAAAATCATAGGTTTTTTGACTGCAAATCTTCATTCTCCTAGTGCCATTGAATTGCAGTTTCCTCCTTCCTGCCAGCCTGTGTTCCAGGCCCAACTAGCCAATTAGTGCCACCAATCTTAGTTGTTATAACAGTATTGTAAAAATTGTAAATCATCACTTTTTTGACTGTGAATCTATAGTCTAGTAGTGCCATTGAATTGCAGTTCCCTCCTGCCTGCCAGCCTGTGTGCCAGGCCGACTTGCCAACTAGTTACACCAATCATATTTGTTGTCACAGTATTGTTAATATTTAAAATTAAAAAATTTTGGATTGTTATTCTGAATCATCAGTTTGCTCGTGCCATTGAATTGCACTTTCCTCCTGCCTGCCAGCCTGTGTGCCAGGCCCAACTAGCCAATTAGTGCCACCCATCAATCATATTTCTTGTAACAGTCTTGAAAAAATTGTAAATCATCACTGTTTTGACTGTGAATCTGCAGTCTACTAGTGCCCTTGAATTGCATTTTCCTCCTGCCTGCCAGCCTGCGTGCCAGGCCGACTTGCCAACTAGTTACACCAATCATAATTGTTGTAAAAGTATTGTTAATATTTAAAATTAAAAATTGTTTGATTGTTTTTCTGAATCATCAGTTTGCTCGTGCCATTGAATTGCACTTTCCTCCTGCCTGCCAGCCTGTGTGCCAGGCCCAATAGTGACAGACACAGATTTGGCGTTAGAAAAGGCCACGTTTTTATTAAATTAAAATCTAATTAAAAATTAGCAATCCTCAACCTCTAGGATAATAACATATCCGTAATCAAATTAGGATTTTGAATTGATAACACAATTCTATGCAACAGCATCATGAGAGAACTGGGCGGCCCCACGTAACCAAGAAGCGTGACCGCGCACAACTCAGGGGCGTAATTTGGCAAGTAACAGGCCGAGAGGTCTGCAGACTAGGAGGGCCTGTGGGTTTGACCGACAGACCAATACCCCCACCCTCCGTACCCTACACACCTCCCCCCATTACCGCCTTACCCACGTGCCAGGCCGCCCACATCCCTCATCAGAAATATATAACTAGTTAATACGCCATGACTTTTCTATGCCGTCCACCAGCTCTGACCGACAGACCAGTAGCTGATTTCCTGCTTCATGGCGAAAAAAACCCTTAAGGGGCGCTACACGGGCGGTCTTATTCTGAGTGGCGGAAACACCACAGCATCTGCCCTTAGCCGTGTCGCTTGTGATCGCTCTTGCACATGACCTCTTCCTTGGACTAGACTTTGTCGTTTCTAGGGAGGGAGGGAAAAAGAAAATTATTATTTCTGAGCTTAACCATTATGCAAGCACTTGTATAGGCAGTTAATCCCTTTATCTCCTGCCCTAACCCCCCTTCCCCTCCTGGCCAATCCCTGAGCTAGCCTATTCAGGGAAACTGATAGCTGCAGCTCACCTAAAACTGCCCTTCCTCAAATGGAATATCTCTCTCAGCAATCATTCCTTTTTCCTCCCCTTGTACTGAAGCATCAGGGCTAGTCCTAAAATATTTTTTCAAAGTCAAATTTCTTACAAATTTGTTCAGATCAACTATAGTTTCGAACAAATTAAAGTTATTGGAGGGAACAAAACCTAAGCCATATTTGAGAACTTGAATATCAATATCCTTTAACTCCACATTGGATACATTAAGTACTGTTATATCTTGTATTTTTTTTTCGGCTGTGTGTTTGTTCTCAGGGAGTATCGATTTTTTCCTTCGTACCCCCCCCCCCTCTTATGTGGCCTCCTCCTCTTGGGTTTTGTCTGCCCCTCCGAAAAACCTGATTGTGTCCTATTCTATTATCCTCTCTCTGTGTACCTGTATTAGTAAGAGACAGCTGAGAGCTAGCTCCCTGTTCTTGAATTAGAAATTCACTTGCATTTCTCTCTGGTAATGTGAGTGCAGATTTATAATGATTACCATCTACAGAATTATTAGGTGTATTCTCAATATGAATGGATTCTGAACTCTCACTGCTTCTTGCCTCTTGGAGCATGCCAGCATCTTTTTTAGATTCTGTTCTTCTGTCATCTGAGTCATAATCAGTATCAGAGAAAGTCACTCTCCTCCTATTTTGTCTTCCTCTAGATCTAGAGTTAGTACGTTGCCTCCAGATGTAAACTGTGTTTGCACTGTAATCCAAGTTATCTCGTTCAAATTTTCCTTTCTTAATAATATCAGTCTCTTTTTTAATAGATGTAATGGTTTCACTCAGTATATTATCCAAAGTGATATATTTAGCATGCTCTGTAAATTTGTTCAGTTCTTGTTGTATGCCTTATGCCTGTTAATGCCTTATGCTGTCTCTCCTTATAACTTATAATCAATCTCATCAGCCTTAAGGAGCAGTCAGACAATATATCATTCCATTCTGTAATGAAATCTGTTTCTTGCACTTGAAATGAGGGAAACTTTTTTATCCTAAGCCCTCTAGGGACCATTTTTAGTGCAATATATTTCTCCAATAACTTAATGTCCCACCATAAGCGAAATTCTTTAATAAGCATAGTTTCCATTTGTTGGAACACATCGCTAATGTTATGTGTGGTGGCTATATTGAGAAACAAATCCTCTATATTTGGTCTCTGTGCCTCAGTGTCTGTAACTGCTCTGAGCAAGGCAAACTGCTTCTGTTATAAATATATCATTGTTTTTTGGTGTCTATGTTCTTTTTTATCATTTGTTAAACAGCGATTTCAACTCTGTGATACTAAAACATTGCCTAAGGGAAGTAAATCTTTAATTGATATATGTTTTGAGCCCTAAGATATATAGGTAAACTGGTTCTGTTATAAATATATCATTGTTTTTTGTGTGTCTATGTTCTCTTTTATCGTTTGTTAAACAGCGATTTCTACTCTGTGATACTAAAACATTGCCTAAGGGAATTAAATCTTCAATTGATATGTTTTGAGCCCTAAGATATATAGGTAAACTGCTTCTGTTATAAATATATCATTGTTTTTTGGTGTCTATGTTCTCTTTTATCGTTTGTTAAACAGCGATTTTTACTCTGTGATACTAAAACATTACCTAAGGGAAGTAAATCTTCAATTGTTAAAGGGTTAATTATTTCTATGTATATGACATAAGTGTTCCTCATGTGTATTTAATTAGGCTGTTAAGGTTAGTGCAGCACAGTCTATGAGGAAGGCGTAATGCTGAAACATGTAAGACTGGTGTTGCAATAGCCTCAGGACACTTTGATGTTTATTTTTATTATTTTCCAATAAAAGTTATATTTTAACTTTTACACTGGCTGACTCGCTTATAAGTTTTTTCTTCACACCCAATCAACCCTTTAAAAAACACTAACCCCCGACGATCCACTTACAGTTTTGGAAGACCGGACATCCATCCTCATCCAGCCGTCGAAGTCCTCATCCACAGGGCAAGAAGTCCTCAATGAAGCCGGGAGAAGTTTTCATCCAAGCGGCAAGAAGTCATCATTTAGATGGGCAGTCTTCATCCAGATGGCATCTTCTATCTTTATCCATCCGGCACGGAGCGGGTCCATCTTCAAGACATCCAGCGCGGAGCATCCTCTTCATACAGTCCCAGCCGTACACTGAAGGTTCCCTTTAAGGGACGTCATCCAAGATGGTGTCCCTTGATTTCCGATTGGCTGATAGATTTCTATCAGCCAATAGGATTTAAAGGGTAAAAAATCCTATTGGCTGATGCAAATTAGATTGAGCTCGCATTCTATTGGCTGTTCCAATCAGCCAATAGAATGCGAGCTCAATCCTATTGGCTGATTGGATCAGCCAATAGGATTAAAGCTCAATCCTATTGGCTGATTGCATCAGCCAATAGGATTTTTTACCCTTTAATTCCTATTGGCTGATAGAATTCTAGCAGCCAATCAGAATTCAAGGGATGCCATCTTGGATGACGTCCCTTAAAGGGTACCTTCAGTGTACAGCTGGGACCCTATGAAGAGGATGCTCCGCGCTGAATGTCTTGAAGATGGACCCGCTCCGCACCTGATGGATGAAGATAGAAATGCTGTCTGGATGAAGACTTCTGCCCGCCTGGATGATGACTTCTTGCCGCTTGGATGAAGACTTCTCCCGGCTTTGTTGAGGACTTCTTGCCTCGTGGATGAGGACTTCGATGGTTGGATGAGGATGGATGTCCAGTCTTCCAAAACTGTAAGTGGATCTTCGGGGGTTAGTGTTAGGTTTTTTAAGGGTTTATTGGGTGTCTTTTATTTTTAGCTTAGGGTTTGGGCAATGTAAAAGAGTTAAATGCTAGGGGTTTTATTATTTTGGGGGACTTTTTTATTTTGATAGGGCTATTAGATTAGGAGTAATTAGTTTAAATATTTGATAATTTCTTTTTTAGTTTGTGTAATTTAGTGTTTTTTTTTTAACTTAGTTAATTGTATTTGATTAATGTAATTTATTTTATTTTAGTGTAATGTTAGATTTTACTGTAAGACAGGTTAGGTTTTATTTTACAGGTAAATTTGTATTTATTTTAACTAGGTAGTTAGTAAATAGTTAATAAATATTTAATAACTAATCTACCTAGTTAAAATAAATACAAACTTACCTGTGAAATAAAAATAAAACATAAGCTAGCTACAATGTAACTATTAGTTATATTTTAGCTAGCTTAGGTTTTATTTTACAGGTAAGTATTTATTTAGTTTTAAATAGGAATAATTTAGGTATTAATTGTAATATTTATTTGGAATTATTTTAAATATGTTAAAGTTAGTGGGTGTTAGGGTTACGTTAGGGTTTGACTTAGGGTTAGGTTTAGGGGTTAATAACTTTAGTATAGTGACGGCGACATTGGGGGCAGCAGATTATGGGTTAATAATATTTAACTAGTGTTTGCGATGCGGGAGTGCGACGGTTTAGGGGTTAATATGTTTATAATAGTGGCGGCGATGTCCGGAGCGGCAGATTAGGGGTTAATAATTTTATTTTAGTATTTGTGGTGCGGGAGGGCCTCGGTTTAGGGGTTAATAGTTAGTTTATGGGTGTTAGTGTACTTTTTAACACTTTAGTTATGAGTTTTATGGTACAGCTTTGTAACGTAAAACTCATAACTACTGACTTTAGATTGCGGTACAGATCTTGTAGTTATAGGCTGTACCGCTCACTTTTTGGCCTCCCAGGCAAAACTTGCAATACCGGCGCTGCGGTACTTACGTTGCGTGACTGCCAAAAAGGTGTGCGGTACAGCTATACCTACAACACCTGTAATACCAGCGGTAGTGAAAAGGAGCCATAACGTTACTTTTTCACTCATAACGCACAACTTGTAATCTAGCTGAATGTTTGTTCATTATATAATCTTCAGATTGATAATTCTGTATCAATAAATCTCTATTTAAACCAGTATAATGATCACTTTGACATAGATATGTCCAATAATCCACAAACTCAGAGCGTTGAAAGAGCACAAAAAGTGTCATACAATTTAAAGTTGTAACAGATTAAATTCCACCCAAGCAATTTAAGATGAACCTGAGCTCAGTAAGTTCGATTAGTACTTAAATGGAAACACATAAGACAATGAAAAGGCAGAATATGATAGCCAATCACAAATGGGAGCTCAAAGTTCTTTTATTCAATTAGAATACAATGAGTATTTTAAATACTGGTGGGCTTTGGCAGAACCCTAGCTATGATTACGGCTAATGCCGAAATGCGTTAGCTGGGTCTGCCATATACCCTCCCAATTTTGGCATACTCACTTTTCTGTTTTTAATGTTGTGGAATTTCTTGAAATAAATTGAATTTATAACTTCGGACCAAGCCTGGTGCTCCGGTTTGCTGTCGCTGTTTCTCAAGATAGATATGTGTGCATCAGGCAAGTCAATCTATAAAGAGATCTATATCATATCTTTTGTTGATTCTTTTGGGATGTCTGTTTTTTAAGGTGAAAATCCAGTATACTTCTCTTCTAAGTAGTTTAGATATTCGGTCACCTCTTCTTATGTCCTGGCATGTATCTATTCACCTAAGAACGTAAGAGAACTCTCTCTATATATTAGAAAGGAATCACCCTTCTACTGCCCCGCCACATACTCTCCCCACGGATTGAACTTTGATTACCTATATCCTGCTCATTTTTGACTTGGGAGACTGTGTCATCACGGGACAGACAATAATAAATAACGCAAGTTATTGTAGACATTTTATTTCACTGGAAAGTGCATCCGATATTATACTCAATATGAGTTATCTGGTTTCTCATTATCTATTTTGTTGTCCAGACATATTGAATTGCCTTTCCCCTATTTCTCTATTATTTAGTATAGTTTATTAAAGTCAGGTATTTTTCAGACAGTAGGCAGTATGTGGGAGTTAGCTGCAGCATTCCAGGGGAGTGTAGGTTAGACATAATGTAAGTGTAGGTGGTATAAGGGACTTAGCTGGACATTCCAGGGGTGCATAGGCGTGATGTAGCTTTAGGTGGTCAGGGGGAGTGTAGGTTAGCTCTGACGTAGGTGTAGGCAGTCCGTTGGAGATAGCGAGGTGTAGCAGAGAGAGTGTAGGTTAGATGTGACGTAGGTATAGGCGTTCAGGGGGATTTAACAGGGAGGGCTAGTGGGAGTAGACTGCACTTTGATTCAGACATATTGACACCATATGTTCGAATCAAGGAAGTGCAGGTTGGGAAGAGGGTAGTGGTGATGTTTGTCTTGCCAGCTATCAGATGTCGAGACTACATCGCC
Source organism: Bombina bombina (assembly GCF_027579735.1). Lineage (NCBI taxonomy): Eukaryota > Metazoa > Chordata > Amphibia > Anura > Bombinatoridae > Bombina > Bombina bombina. Next base: position 33,697,343 of record NC_069500.1, on the reverse strand, counting down.
TGAGCTAATTAGTGTAGGTGTAGTGTAACATAGGTCCCAATGGCAATATTTGGAGGGTGCCATGTAGGCCCATTTCAAACAGCCATCCGCAACCACACCATCAACGTTTTGAACATCAGGGCCTAAGCCTCCTCTCTGCAGCACAGCTCTGAACTCCAACAACAATCACAGCAGGACCCCGAGTTCTTAATCTGTTACCAGTCTTCTGATTAGCGTGGCCTCTACCTTGCTCAGGTATGGACTTGTACCCTGACAGATAACTATTCATGGTGGATTTACTTAGCAGTATTAGAGAAGAGCTAGATGTAATTTTTGAGCAGTGCCATTAATAGAACAGTAGACACTTTGAGACTTTAACGTAAAATGAACAATAACATAAAATGTGCACTATACTTTCATTATTCAGTTAATGTTGACCCTTTTTCTATCATTTAAGTATGAAAAGTGTGGGTTTTGTCTGTCTATAAAATGCAAACCTAACCCTGCCACATTTCTGTCTCAAAGTGGCTTCAGCAGAGGTGATTACAATGTCAAACTGCAAAACAATGGAGATGTTGCCAATACAATTTCAGTGGTTAGCTGTGTCTGTTCCAGTAAAAAATGTGGCTCCTCCAAATAAGGCAAATGGTGGGCGGAGCTTTACTACTGAAAAACAATTGCAACTAAAAATGTATTATGGCTGGGGCTAGGACGATCTTTGAAAATTTCCAGGGCCAGTCTGATTTCCTGATTTACCCTGTTTTTAATCATTCTTTTTCTTTCATGCCAGGCTGAACTGCTATGTTTCAGGATTTGATCTTGAACTGCTTTTACTCTTCTTTTGGCTTACAAGGCAAAATTGTTGGTAATTGGCAGCCTGTACCAAGCACTGCCTAAACCTCGATCAGCTTCTGCCTGACCCTCTGTAGGAACTGTCAGGTTTACGTTTTTGTCTGGTTCTAGACCAAAATGACCAGTTCATGAAAAGTATGACAGAAATCCTGATGGCTGCAGAGGATTTCTAAATCAGTTTCCCAGTACATTTCTGAAATGATCCTGAAACCTTTTCCAGATAAGCCTTTCAAATATCCTTCATCACTTCCTTGTTTAGAGGAGAATTGCTTGGTATTTCAGGGCTGGACTGACCCTACTAGCCGGATCAGAATGATATACTTCAGGAACGTTTTCCTCTGTGAAAAGCACAACTGGGCTAAAAGAGGCTGCTCCTGGGGAGGTCTCCCTAAGTGTGATGGGGGAAATCAGACATGGACTCCTTGGCCAGTGTGCTTAGAGGAATACGGCTGCACCGCACTGACAAGGCCCATAGGAGGCTTAAATGATCATCTGGGGATATCATGTTCCTTGTTCAGAAGAGAATTGCCTGGTAATCCGGGACTGGACTAACCTTACTTGGCAGGATCAGACTGATATATTTTAGGAAGGTTTTCCTCTGTGAAATGCACAACTGGGCTAAAAAAAAGCTGCTCCTAGGTGGTAACTCGCCATAGAACAAGTTACTGAGCTGTTGTTCATTCCTGGTAGAGCGCTTCTATCTTTGTTTTTTTAATTTGTATTATGACTCTAGGAAGGTCTCCCTAAGTGTGATGGGGGAAACCAGACATGGACTCCTTGTCCAGTGTGCTTGGAGGAATATGGCTGCACCTCACTGACAAGACCCATATGTCAGGGTTTTACTCTGACTTCATGTCATGATCCGGGGTACATGCGCTCAGGACACAGACCCTCAGGGCAGTGGTAGGGATTTGAAGACACCGACCCCTGACCCGGGGAAGAGTATCCTGGACGTGGATAGATGATATTCTGTGATTCATAGTTGCTAGAAGTTATTGTAGAATAAATGGAGAGTGCAACATTTGTATACAATATAATCTGGCTTCACTGTGACTTATAGTTAGTTAATAGGAGTAGCTGCAGGATTCAATGAGTGGAAAATATAGCAATGTGGAATGTTCAGGCTTCAGAGTAAACTGGTAAAAGATTGACACTTAGATGCAAACTAAGGTTTGTTGCAGGTTCACAGTACATAATATTATATAAAGCTGTATGTCAGTATTAAGCACAGGTGATAAACAAGCTTCAAGTTTAGGCATTAATTACTGTTTGTGCATATATTGGAGAATCACATGAAAGCTTTTAACTGAACACATAGATGCAGAGTTCTGAATATGTTAACATATTTGCAGCAGGATATTTCAGCAATGACAACTTGTAGCAGAGAAATTGTTATAAAGTTCTGAGTAAGATGCTGTTGCTGTAATTAGAGAGTGATGATAACCAAAAACATACTTGTGATTTATAATAAAGTTCAGAGTTTGTTAAGTAGCAGAGTCCAGGAAACAGAATGAAATTATTTGGATACTTGCGATTTGATGATTTTAAGCATTGGTAATAGAAAATGCTGTAGTTTGAAATAGTTGGTAAATTCATGCAGGAAGCAGTCACAGACCTCTGTTGTTCAGTATCACAACTTCAAAGTTAATGCAAAGCACATTAGACCTGAGAAGGCTTAAAAAGAGGCGGAGGGAATCAGGTGCATGAATGATTAATCAGGCAGGCAAGCTTAATGTAAATACTGCCCAAAACCAGCAGTCAGGGAAGGAAGTCTTAAAGGGATAGTGACATTAGGCTGAGATATGTTACAGATCCCCCTCCTTAAAGGCGACCTCCGGGCGCCCAACACAATCCAAAAGGAGAGAGAACAAAAATGATATGGAGAACCGGTAGTAGGTGTATGGAGGTAGTGAGTCCAATCCGAAATCAAGAAAGGAGGGTTGGAGATCTCTTGAAAAAGTTGAATGACGAAGCAAAGGCCATGGAATTCAGGTATCAAAAGATCTTGATAATGATGAGAGCAAAACTTGAAATCATCTTTCTTGTAGTCATCGTGAGAATGCATGAACGTAACATACAATGAGCTTCCTACCACAGAATCATCCTGAGGGTTGATAGGCGGATGTTCTTCATAATAGATGACCATGTACACAGCCAATGAAAAGGCGCCCAGTCCTAGACATATGAATAGGCTTTCCTCAACTTCAGAAATAGAGATGCAGCATTCTGGATTGATAACCAGATTATCCACCTTTGTGTCAGAGATTTGAGTATCCTCAGAATTAACCTCTTGTCTGAGGATTAGATATACTCCAAAAGAAAGAGCTATAGCCACTTCTAACCCAATAGCAGGGCTTTCTTCGAAGTAGGAGATAGGAGTGTAGAGTGCAAGATTTGTCCAGTGCTTGCCATCTTCTAAATCAATATGAAATGTCTCCTTACCGTATTTGGAATCTCGAGTGTCCTCACTAGGAACAGGTATATGAATGCCCACACCAGGGCAAGGTACAGGAATATCCTCAATAGGATCAAGTGAAGGAATGCCCTCACCAGGGCAAGGTTCAGGAATACCCACATCTGGGCAAGGGTCAGGAATATCCTCAGTAGGATCGGGTGAAGGAATGTCCATGCCAGGGCAAGGTTCAACTAAAGAAAAAGAACTCACTTTAGAGCCAGGAACCATACTCTCTTCTGAGCAGAGGGCAAGGCTTTCTTCAGGGTTCACAAACGAAGAATTTACAAGACCCACTTTAGAGCCAAGAACCATACTCGCTTCTGAGCAGAGGGCATGGCTGTCTTCAGGATCAAGTATTATTACACCCATTTCTGGGTTAAACAAAGGAATACCCATACCAGGGTCAAAAACAGGAGAGTCCACCTTGATGCCAGGTTTAGTGGTATCATCATTGAAAACAGGGACAGGATTGGCCACTGGGGAATCTTACTGAAGAACTTTTGTACAAGTTTCAGGGTCAAGAATGTCCACTTGCGAACTTGTTTCAATGTTGTCCTCACAGGATTCAGTATCAGGAATTCCTATACAGGAAACTGATGTAGTAGAAAATGTAGGTTGGTGCAAAGTATCTCCCAAGGGAAACAATTTCTTAGATGCAGTAACAGAAGAATTTTGAGAAGGTGAAGTGTACAGAAATATGCCACACTCAGGTAGATGTGGAGGAATTGTGACACAAGATTCTGATTGAGAAGTTGTCTGGGGTTCAGCAGGCATACTTATTTGAGTTTGAATATCAGAGCTAAATTTTCCAGGGACTATCTCTGGTAAACTGTTAGATTGTATATCTGGAACAAAATTATCTTTTGTTTCTAGCACAGGATTTATAGACATTGAGGCAGCATGAGTGGGATGCAAGAAATCAATAGTTGGAAACAGTTTTTGTAGTTGTTGTAGAGTCTGAGAAGAGATACCATTAGATGCTTTAAGAACAGACTGAAGGTGACTGGAGACAACATCCAGCTTAGTGTTGACAGTGTCATGAGGCAAGAGAGGGTCTGGCACAACAGAAACTGAAACAGGAGATTCAGGCTGAGTTTCCTCTTTGCACTTCTGATTTTCTGTAGGCAGAAAGACTTTCTTCTTCTTTTTTGTCTTAGAGAGCTTAGATAACTGATATTTCTTCCCAGTATGAGGCTTCTTAGGTTGCTGCCATTGTGGCTTGTAGTAAGGTTAGGAACAGAAATCCTCTTCATCACTGGATGCATAATTCTGATGTAATAAATCAGCATAGTAGTTGAGGGGACCTTTTCTCCAAACAGCAGTCTGTAAACCAGATGTCTCTTCTTCCAGCTCTGAATCTGTCCAATCTACAGAATCCATGGGAATATCAGAAATAGGAAGATCAGTATTTTCATGAGAGGTTTCATGATGGGAGCTGTCTGTATCATCAATATTGTAAATATAACAGCCAAGGATGTCATTATAGCCAATAGGTTAAGGTTTTGTCTGAGTTTGTGGCGAATTAAAGTTGCGCTCATACCAATCTAATGCCAGTTCAGCTGGATCTGTGAAGTCATCCTCCTTGTTGACATATTCAGACTCAGAATCAGTATCACCAGGATAGGAATCACGAACAGGAGGAGTAGATGGTATTCTGGAACAGTAGTCCTGTCCCTTTAAATCTTTAAAGGTGGTCCCTTTAAATATGTTCAAATTGGAGAAGGTCGTGTTTAGGCTGAGCTCCTGCTATAGTTTTAATTTTTTAAAGTTTATTGGGGTCTAGCAAAGATTTATATACCCAGAGACATCTACTGATCCCCTGCTGAGAAGGACCGGAGGTTCTGCAGAGATATTTTGGCCGAGATTTGCAGTGGAGGTGAAAAAGATAATCTGCAGAGCGCACCTCACCCTCCCGCCGAAACCTTTGCGGCCCTTGTCGGCACCAACAGAGCGACTACACCGGACAGCCCAGCAGTCCATATGCCCATCCTTCTCACAGTAAGATCCTACAGAGAGGAGAGGATAGCGACTCAACGCAGGCACCGACAGGACAACAGAGCAGAGGGAGAGTGTGACGATCGGCTACATTGCCCACCACTAAATACTTCACCATCTTCACTGGAGGAAGAGATCTTTACCCTGGGGCCAAGACCAGCATCGCATATAGCGGTGAGGAGCCGGTGAGACCCGAAAGCCTTGAGAAAGAGGTGTATGCTGTCAGTTGCGCTCAACTCCAGAGGTAGCAATCACGGAGCGGCGCCATCTTGGGACACAAAGTAAGTGCATAACAGGGCTCCTCACCCACACAACACAGCTCTGCAGTGAAGACATATTAATAGAAAATAATCAGCCCCACTGCCAGTCACATAGTGTAAGAAGTAAGCTATATGTTAGGGGCCTGCTGCCTATACTTTTTATAACAGCTCTGACAATTGGGAGCAGATTTTGGAGGCCCAGGACTGTGCTACTATAAAATACTGAACGGTTTTCAGGCAGAGAACGTTACATGCATTTGGGGCCTCACAACCCACATATTCAAACCTGCATATACTAATAGCTATAGGCAATATCATTCATACTGCCTGACCTGACAATTCACATAAAGCAAGTAACATGCTGGCAGGGGATTTGATTTGATTTGAATAGTCTTCAGACCCCCTTACTGTAAGCGGCTTACCCTTAACCAGGGGGACATTTTCACACCTTTTGGAACCCAATCATTACTCTGCTGGGCATTCCATTAAACTACTTATTAGGGGGACAGTCTGGACCAAGGTAGACTTTCATGATTGAGAGAGTAATTAAGCTTCTTGAGAATAAAATTGCAGCAATATAATCCACAACCTAGGGGGAGGCTTTTTTTTAATCCTACCACTGTGCTACAACATAATAAGAAACTAGCCAATTCCCAGACAAGGAATCCCACACGTATTAGAGTCTATACAGACCACAGACTCAAATCCAAAGACATCTAAACAGTGGCAAAATATATTTGATTTAAAGATTCCTTAGAACATCAAACTGTGGGAGACAGTCTGCTGAGGAAACACTCCTAAAACACCTCAGACTCACTCCTTCCAACCTTGAACATATAATTGAACTGCCTATTAAGGGAAAATACTGAATATAGAGTCAAACCTCACCACAGCAATATGTAATCCCTAGGAATAAAGTGAGGGGATATCTGCCTCTACATATGCTTCTAAAGAGACGCAGCAGAACACAAATGACTAATTAGATGCAGAGGGTCCAATGACGTATGCCTTTGTACTATCTAAAATTGCCTCAGCCCTCCTGATATATTAACACGGCCAGGGTTATCTCACTGCCTCTGGGGCTGCTCCTTCCTACATTCTCAAGATAGCGAAAGCGGAAACATTACCCTTCCTCAAAATCTTAATATCAACCATACATAACAGCAATAACTACTGATATACTACAGTAATGGCTACAAGAAGAGGCGGGAAGGGAGAGAAAATAACAAACCCTAGCACCCCGCACACAGTATCTTCCTTCTTTAAAGCAACCCACCCCTCCAAAACTGCTAGAGACATGGAGGAAGAAAATGACTCAGATCAAACCTTAACACCAACCTCCGAAGATTACTCACCTATCACTAAGGCAGACCTACAATCTCTTGTATCTAAAAAAGACCTAGCAGATAATTTTGAAAAGTTATGGGGGAAGATAGATGCCATACACACCTCGATGACATCTAGCCTAGCTGAAATTAAATCTGATCTCACTGATATGGGAAACAGGATTGACATATTAGAAGACCAGAAGGATGCAATGGTGGAAAATGTAGATGAAATAACACAAACAGTCTCCAACCAACAACAGCTCCTACAGGAAATGCAAGACCAAATGGAAGACTTGGAGAACAGGAGCAGGCGAAACAACATTAGGTTGAAGGGGATCCCAGAGGATGTCACTACTACTGAGATTCCAGCATACATAGCACAGCTCTTCAGTCAAATAACAGGATCACCTCCTGATTACACATTCCATGTGGAAAGGGCACATAGAGCTCTCAAAGCTAAAACCAAAAATGGATTACCCCCAAGGGATATAATAGTCAAAATGACCTTCTTCCCCTATAAAGAAAAAATACTGCAGGCTGCCAGGAAAAATCCAACATTTAAATTTCAGGGAAATGTAGTACAGTTCTTTCAGGATCTGAGCCTACGCACCCTACAACGAAGAGGCTCGCTGAGACCCTTAACTAATATTCTACGCAAACAACAGATTCCATATAGATGGGGGTTCCCCTTTGCCCTAAACATTCTCAAAGACTCAAAAACAATAACCATCAAGGATCAAGCAGACATCCCGGTGGTGTGTGGGTTGTTGGGTTTGGACCCTCCGGCCCTTCCGGAACATGAACCAACAACATCACGGATGGGCAGCTCAGCAGCTGCTGGTTCCCATCTGACGTGGCAGAGGGTCAGCCACAAGAGGCAAAAAATAAATGAAACCAGAGACAAGGTATAAAGTTATATTCTCTTTTATCTCACCTTACCTTCAGTAGTCAGGAGACAGAAGATTAAAAACTCAAAAGCGGTCATCTACAATTAAGAAACTTTATAATTAATTTACTGCTAACTATGCTGAGGGAATGATCCCTATTGCCTGCCTGAGTTGGGTGGACTTGGGGACCTTCTACAGATAGACATCACCCTCATCATCAGTAACCCTGGCGGGTTGTAAGGAGGACATGTTCTGTAATAGTTCTCAGTATGTTGACATTCTGAAGAGGTGGATGATCACCTCCTCATAGTTTAAGGTTTAGTGGATACCACTCGACCCCTAAGACATTCTCAAATAATGTTGAAGCATCCCCCTGTTGGGGACCAGTTATATGTTGATTGTTTAATTTACTTTTGTTTGCTCCCCCCTCCCCTTCCCCCCTCCTTAGGCGATTCCTCCGAGATACCGGCTCACAGACTGCAGCACACCACATCAGACCAGAAGTTTTGGGGTAAGATGATTTATTTCACAAACTATAAACACATATACATACACGCTATCCCACACAATAGCACGCACCACTATAGATATCTATGAACACCAGGATTAGACTGATCTCTCACAATGTAAGGGGTCTCAACACAGACACTAAACATAGATTAGCAATGAACCAATATAGAGCACTGGATGCTAACCTGGTGTTCTTACAGGAAACCCATTATCTAAAGGATAAGCTACCAAAATATTGGACTAAACAGTTCAATACACACTATCATGCCACAGCACCCAATAAGACCCGAGGAGTGTCTATCCTAATCCACTCCTCAGTGGGCTTCACTCACAATAGTACAATAGCTGACCCTGAAGGTAGATATTTGATAGTGAGGGGACGCATTCTGGACAACGAGGTCACCCTATGTAATGTTTATGCCCCCAATGACAATCAGCATACATTCTTCGCCCATATTGCCCATCTCCTCACAGAGTGGTCACAAACCAAAATTCTTTTGGCAGGAGACTTCAACATAACAATGACCCCTATTCAACCCTCACACACTAAGACAATGACTCCCAAACACCACAGACACAACCGCATTGTCAAGGCTATACAGGACGGATTTATGCCACACACTCTTAGAGACACCTGGAACACACTATACGGTACAACAACCGACACTACCTTTTACTCAGCCGCACACAATTCCTACATTAGACTTGACTATATCTATCTAAGCCAGGTATTACAGCCTATGCTACAGAACTCGAGAATACACACGTGCGTGTGGTCGGACCATTCTATAATTGCAGTTGACTTAGAAGGGTTAAGGGATACCAACAGAAGTAGGACATGGACATATGACAACACCCTATTAAGACACGACCAAGATAGCAAGGACCTGCTACGGGCGATGACAGAATTCTGGGCCATTAACACCGGCTCTACCACAAATCCAATATACTCATGGGCGGCCCATAAAGCAGTAGTTAGGGGACTGCTGATCCAACTCAAAGCCAAATCCAACAAGAAATATAGAATCCACATAGAACAACTCCATAAAGAGATCGAAACATTAGAAAGACAACACAAATTAACTAAAAGCCCACCGGTGTTAAAAATCCTCCAGGACAAAAAACAATCCCTAGCAATAATATTAAATTCACAAGCAGCAAGAGCAGCGCTACGACTTAAATCGCACTATTTTATCTATGCGAATAAGCCAGACAGATATATGGCACACAAGATTAGGGAAAGATACAGGGCGTCGGCCATACCTTCAATAGAGACAGAGTGCGGGGTCTTAACTTCCCACCCCCAGGAGATAGTGGATACCTTTGCCAGCTTTTATAGTAAACTTTATGATGGGAAAAAGGTGACACAAGACACAACGATAGTGACCCGAACAGAGACATTCTTGAAGGACTGCAAACTGACTTCACTCACGACAGAACACAGAAAAGCCCTTGATGCCCCGGTATCTCCTGAGGAGGTCTCGGGAGCTATTAAGGATTTAAAACCAGGAAAGGCAGCAGGGCCCGACGGTTTCCCGGGGGAATATTATAAACTCTTTAAAAGTACACGTGTCCCCCTGTTGACCAAGCTCTGCAACTTCATTCTAGAGGGTAACCCTATCCCCCATGACCTATTGGATGCGAAGATAGTAGTTATCCCCAAACCAGATAAGGATCATAAAAAATGTCAAAACTATCGCCCCATCTCGCTAATCAACCTGGACCTTAAGATTTTTACGAAAATCTTGGCCAATCGTCTTAAACCAATCATGCCACACTTGGTCCACCCCGATCAAGTAGGGTTTATACAGAATAGGGAAACCCCAGATAATATAAGACGAGTGATTAATTTGGTCCATCATCTGGAAAGTATGCAAACGCCTTCTCTGATCCTGTCACTGGATGCGGAGAAGGCGTTTGACAGAATTGACTGGAAATATGTTTGCGGTCATGGGGAAATTGGGCTTTGGCGATACATTTATGACTGCCCTACAGGCAATATATTCAAACCCACGGGCTCAGGTAACTGCGGGGGGGTATAGATCCATTCTTTTCCCCATATTGAACGGGACAAGACAGGGGTGCCCTCTGTCGCCCCTATTGTTTGCCATTTGCATTGAACCACTGGCGGCTAAGATTCGTGCACACCCAGACATCTCAGGAGTCAGAGTGGCTCAATCTGAATACAATCTAACTTTATTTGCGGATGATATCCTGCTCACCATTACCAATCCACTCATGTCACTGCCTAATTTACATATGGTACTAAACGACTTCTCAGATATTTCGGGGTATAAAATAAATATGGAGAAGAGCAAACTCCTCCCGGTGGCCATCCCCCCACATACCCGGAAAATAATTGAACTTAATTTTGAATTTAGGTGGGCCACAAAAACCATTAGATATCTGGGTATCAATCTCCCAACACAGATGCAATTCCTATATAAATATAATCACACTCCACTCCTCACTCAGTTTAGAAAAGATCTTGTTTTCAAATACTCGCCGATACCAATTACCGATACTTTTTTTTTATGTCATAGAAACATAGATATTGATGGCAGATAAGAGCCATAGGCCCAGCAAGTCTGCCCGACCTTACCTAACAGTATAAACTTATCTAGTTCGTAGGATAGCCCTATGCTTGTCCCATGCATTTTTAAAGTCCCCCACAGTGTTTGTTGCTACTACCTCTTGAGGAAGTTTATTCCATAAATCAATCACTCTTTCTGTAAAGAAGTGCTTCCTCAAATTACTTCTGAATCTACTACCCTTTAGCTTGAGCTCATGACCCCTTGTTCTTGAATTTTCCATTTTATGTAAAATACTCACAGCCTCAGTTTTACTAAACCCTTTAATGTACTTGAATGTTGCTATCATATCACCTCTTTCCCTTCTCTCCTCTAAGCTATACATATTTAGGTCATTTCTTGAAGTGGAGGCTATGTGGTTTCTCCTGGATGGGTAGAGTAGCATTAGTCAAAATGAACCTACTCCCACGTATCTTATACCTCTTCAGAGCCCTCCCCATTAAACTTGTTAACATGGACATTATTAAAATGCAAACCGAAATACTAACTTTTATAAGAGGGCCAAAATCGGCTAGAATAGCGAAACAAGTAGTCTGCAGGAGCAGAGGGGTGGGGGGAGTGGGAGCTCCGGATCTTTTGGAATACTATAGGGCCGCGAGACTAGCCCAAGAATCTTGTCTTCTGAGGAGATCGGAGGAGGCTACATGGGTATTTTTGGAGAGGGATTTGGGGGGGGGGGGAGGAAAGAGATTCAACTCTATGGGAACTCTCATCACACTCTGTTAGGACACATATTAAGACATATACTTTAGACTTGACCATGAAAACTTGGACACAGGCACTTAAAAGAACAGACTTATTTCCTGAGTCCTCCTTACTGACACCAATTAGATGCTTTCTATCGGGAGACTCTCGTATATTGGTTGCTAAGTGGGAGAACAAGGGACTCTTTAGAGTGGCGGATGTGGTACAGAGGGGACAGTTACTTCCCTTCACCCAACTGCAGTCAAAACTTACAACTATAAAATTACACTGGTACCTATACCTTCAGTTATGTTGCTCCCTGCACTCTTTCTTGTTAAAATCAAAGGATGGGCTCTCCACGGTGCTGGAGACATGTGGCGCGAGTCCTGTCAGGGTTAAACATAATATTTCTAGAATATACATAGCGCTACAAACACCCCCAAACAGGACTAAATCCACGGTTATAGGGGCATGGGAGAAAGACCTGAATATGAGTAAAGAAACACAGGAATGGAAGGAAATGATACAAGGAGCTGATAAAGGCCTAATTAGTATGGACCTTAAAGAAAATGTCATGAAAACTATATTCAGATGGTATTTGACCCCAGTAAGGACAGCTCATATGCAACCGAATGGCAGCAACTTATGCTATAGAGGATGCGGTGAATTAGGGTCCTATAGACACATGTGGTGGGACTATAGAGAGATCCAGGGGATCTGGCAGAACCTATCAGCCCTGATTAGCCGATTGTTGGAGGAAGAGGTCACACTTACCATTCACCAGGCATTACTACACAAACATATAGACAAATTCCATAGATATCTTAATACATTCATTAGAATCCTTTGCACAGTGACAAGGATCTGCATTGCAAAATATTGGAAGGTGGGATCACCTTCATGGCCGGAAATATACAATAAAATAAGCTACACCTACACTATGTATGAAATTGCAGCAGACACGTTAAACAACAAGGCTACTTTTCAGAGGATATGGTACTATTGGATTACTAACTCAACACCTCCTAGATCTAAACAGATGGCTAGATCTGATTCCTAAACATAACACCTAGACAATACACAAGGCTCAGAGGATCGCCGGGAGTGGGGACACTCTCTTTCCCCCCCCTCCCTCCCTTCCCTTCCTTCCCTTCCTTCCCCTTCCCTCCCCCTGCCCTCCCTGGACCCTAGTTACTGGAAAGGAGATCTAGGAAAAGTTATTTATTCTTACCTAAAAATTTTATTTGATCACCACTATAGATAAGATACTTCCAGCTTATTCTACTCTTTTTGGGTTTATCATTAGATAAAGAGTTCACGTGATAATATTTATGTTACAGCCTTCCTGGAGTAGAGTCCCGTAATAGATGACCAACAGGTAGAATCTGAAACTTGATTTCTTTTGCAGGGTCCTCTACAATCCGAGTTATTTCTCTGGGACACGTGAAGTACATTAAGTTATATAGGAGGTAGCGGGGGGAATATTATTTGGATATGTTAAAATGGTAACTTCCTAATGTTCTAAAATATGTCTCATTTAAATATTAGCTGGAAAAACCAGGGGTCTTTCATTTTTTCTTGTTATTTATTTACTTATTTTTTGTTGTTTTCTTTTTTTTCTCCCTTGTGTATTGTAATTGAACTAATAATTTGCTAATAAAAAATATTTAAACATAAATCTTTAAAGGTCTGAATTTTTTCTGCTGAATCTATGAATGCATCCTCTTCAGTTACATAGTCAGACTCAGAATCAGTTTCACCAAAATGGTAATCACGAACATGGGGAAAAGATGACATTTTAGAAAAGTGGTTCTGTCTCTTTAAATCTTTAAAGATCTGAATTTTTTCTGCTGAAGCTATGGTTAAATCCTCTTCATTTTCATAGTCAGATTCAGGATCAGTTTCACCAAAATGGTAACCACGAACATGAGTAGAGGATAGTTTAGAATAGGAGTACTGTGTCTTTAAATTTTTAAAAGTATGAAAATCTTCTGTTTTTTCTTTAGGGATAGCGTGGGTCTGAGATATGTTGCAATTTTTTATTTTCCTTTGAGGGTTGGTGCATCCACTACCACTGCGGATCCCTTTTTTAGGCATCAACTTTGTGTCATGATCCGGTGTACATGCGCTCAGGACACAGACCCTCTGGGCAGTGGTAGGGATTTGAAGACACTGACCCCTTGCCCGGGGAAGAGTATCCTGGAACGTGGATAGATAATATTCTGTGATTCATAGTTGCTAGAAGTTATTGTAGATTAAATGGAGAGTGCAACATTTGTATACAAAATAATCTGGCTTCACTGTGACTTATAGTTAGTTAATAGGAGTAGCTGCAGGATTCAATGAGTGGAAAATATAGCAATGTGGAATGTTCAGGCTTCAGAGTAAACTGGTAAAAGATTAACACTTAGATGCAAACTAAGGTTTGTTGCAGGTTCACAGTACATAATATTATATAAAGCTGTATGTCAGTATTAAGCACAGGTGATAAACAAGCTGCAAGTTTAGGCATTAATTACTGTTTGTGCATATATTGGAGAATCACATGAAAGATTTTAACTGAACACATAGATGCAGAGTTCTGAACATGTTAACATATTTGCAGCAGGATATTTCAGCAATGACAACTTGTAGCAGAGAAATAGTTATAAAGTTCTGAGTAAGATGCTGTTGTTGTAATTAGAGAGTGATGATAACCAAAAACATACTTGTGATTTATAATAAAGTTCAGAGTTTGTTAAGTAGCAGAGTCCAGGAAACAGAATGAAATTATTTGGATACTTGCGATTTGATGATTTTAAGCATTGGTAATAGAAAATGCTGTAGTTTGAAATAGTTGGTAAATTTATGCAGGAAACGGTCACAGACCTCTGTTGTTCAGGATCACAACTTCAAAGATAATGCAAAGAACATTAGACCTGAGAAGGCTTAAAAAGAGGCTGATGGAATCAGGTGCATGAATGATTAATCAGGCAGGCAGGCAGGCAAGCTGAATGTAAATACTGCCCAAAACCAGCAGTCAGGAAAGGAAGTCTTAAAGGGATAGTGACATTAGGCTGAGATATGTTACACTTCAATAGTTATTTGCTGCTTTATATATTGGCTGCCATTTTTGATTCAACTGTCCTTTCTGCTCACAACATCCAGGCTCCCTCTTATGGCCAAACTGGAGAACATCATCAGAGAGAGACAGGTTGCAGTCCTAGAATGTAGATGTCATCACTTCCTATTTAACTGCCTCAGTCCTGTTTGCCATTGCCCTTGCATTGTCTTTGATCTCTCTGTGAGTTCCTGTGTTCCAGCCTTGTTTGACGTCCCTTCTAGTTCCTGACTTCACTGATCTTTGTGTTCCTGAGCCTGGCTCGTCTGACTACTCTCTATGGTTCCTGATCCAGCTCATCTGGCTATCTTGCTCTGGCTTTGACTACTGGCTTGTCATTTTCCTTTTGGACTTGTTATAGTATTTTGTTATTTTTTTTTAATAAAGGTGTGATTATTTAGCATTTTACGTCCCTGTCTGGTTCCTGGTACCCTGACACCATAGAAGGCCAAATCGATTGTCTGGGGTTGTCTTGTTCCTTGTTCAAAGGAGAATTGTCTGGTATTTCAGGACAAGACTGACCTTACTTGGTGGGATCAGACTTATGTACTTCAGGAAAGTTTTCCTTTGTGAAAAACACACCTGGGTTAAAAGAGGCTGCTCCTAGGTGGTAACTCACCATAGAACAATCTAGTGAGCTGTTGTTTGTTCCTGGTAGAGCGCTTCTCTCTTTGTTTTAGAAGAAATAAATAGATATATATGAATAAATAGAACATATTCTGCTATGTGACGAACATTGCAATGTGAAATATTAACATTTTCATGTCGGGTTAGCATACTTGAAAAAACGCGATCAGGTTAGCGTGTTTGCCGGTGACTAGGTGGTTTCTACTTTTCTTGCTCCATTGACTTCTATGGGGGAATATACGTTAAAGCAATTGCAATATCCGAAGTTCGGCTTTTTGTGTGTGTTGTGTTAGAGCGCAAGTGAAAACGTTTTACTTTCAACTTGTAATCCGAGCACAACCGACACACGCAAATAGCTTACTTCTAGTGCAGTTAGCGCGAGAGCGAGAAAGATAAATAGCACTCCGCTCATAATCAAGATGTTTACTGACCCTTGAAATGTACTGTTGGGGTCTAGTTTTTGGTCCTATCAATGCTCCGGCCTCACACGCAGAAATTATTTTTCTAGGCATGACACTTATCCCCATTCACCCAAAAGTTGTATTTTTTTCTTTCTAATTTGTGTATATTTGGTAACATTTAGCTGATAAAGATTACTTGTTACAAACCTGCACATACATTTCATGCTGTCTTCATAGTACATATTGTCTGATTATTTTGCTTCCTCCCAGTTACTTCCTTGAAATCGTCTTTTCAAATCTGCTACTCCACTTTTCATCATTTTTTTAAACAAAGAGTTTAACAAGGTTCACATATGTTGGTGGCATCTGCTGTTGCGTTTTCTGTAACTTGACATACA
Organism: Bombina bombina; assembly: GCF_027579735.1. Lineage (NCBI taxonomy): Eukaryota > Metazoa > Chordata > Amphibia > Anura > Bombinatoridae > Bombina > Bombina bombina. The sequence continues at coordinate 33,681,276 of NC_069500.1, read as the reverse complement.
GTGTTTGTATATTGCTATAGTACGTAATGTAAGTTTTATGCAAAAAAGCTTTAATGAAAAAATATTGTGACAAAAATATTAGTAACTGTGCATGGAAACTAGACTGTTCAGCTGTTCTCTAGGTTTCATTAATTACAAATTATTAATAGTAATCCATAGATTTGTGATTTCTGTTTGCATAAAATCATGTTTTTGTTACCAATATTTATTGGTGCAACTATCTATAATTCTCGCAGCATATTATTTATAGATGTTGTAGCAAAAACTGTGGCATAAAAAGGCTAAACCCATGTTTCTTTCATACAGGTGGTGAGGGTCCACGATCCATTACTCATGGGAATTACCCTTCTCTACCATTAGGAGGAGGCAAAGAGTCCTAAACCCCAAGAGCTTTATTAAACCCTTCCCACCTCATACATACCTCAGTCTTTACTTTGCCTCCGCTGGAGGTGGTTGAAGGATGTAGATGTGAATTTGATTCTTCATAGAAATGTTTTTTCAGTCTATATTGAGGCCTGGTTTCCCCTCAGAGTACAGTGCTTAGCAGAGGAATGTATTTGGGGTATGGTTTATGATTCTTTGTTTCACCTCATTGAAAGTTTTTCATAAAAGATTTCTGAGGCTTCTGAGGGAGCTCCCGTGTAAGGTATTCTAGACGAAGGGTTACAGCTACTCCTGTGGACCAACCTAGCAGACAAGCAAGTAGAACTTACGCATTGACGCAACACACGGTTCACAGACCGGTAAGCTTTCAGCGCACATAGCGCTCCTCTCTGCATCACACACCAACAGTGGTTTATGACTTATGTCTTCACACAGGGGAAGGAGAAAAAAAAGGGGGTTTAGTTTGTCTGTTTTATAAGTCCTCTCTTTTCACAAAAGAGGTATATGTTTTTAATCCGGGTACATCCCATTCCACTGATCCTAGATTTCATAGTATAAGCGTAATTTGTCTTTAAGTCTAAAGATATACTCCTCCATTATCTTAATAAATTTCAGATGGTTCAATACTGTTTGTAGTGAGGGGGGTAATCTCTGTTTCCATTCTCTAGCTATAATCATTTTGGCTTACGTCAGGAAATAAGTGAGGAACATTTTTCTTGCTAATGTCATTTTGAGTAAAAACTGGTGTAACAAACCTACTGCTGGGGAGCGTGATAAATTGAAGTTCATGTCCCCCAGCAATCTGAAATAATCTCTCCAAAAAGTTCTGAGTTTAGGAAAATCCCACCATATATGTACCCATGTTCCTAATTGACCACACTCTCTCCAGCATAGTGGCGAAACAACTCTAAATATCTTATTAAGGTGTGTCGGGACTAAGTGCCATCATATCACTATCTTGTAGTCTAGTTCCCAGAGGGTAACACAATGTAGAGTATTCCTAGCAAATACTATCTCCCTATTCCAGAATTTGGTGTCCACTGACAGACCAAGGTCCAGCTCCCACACTCTTTGGGGATTTGAGAAGGGTTCAGAGGGTATAGTAGTTAAATTATAAAATGCCTCCTGTCCTGCGTCCCTTTAACCAATAATTTTCCCATCTCTGCAGTTCTTTTAGGCCCTCTCTCTGAAATCCCCAATGTCTTAATAAACTGAAAAATCTAAGAATCTCAAATTGAAGTTTCATGGGTACAGCAAATCTCTCCATAAAACACTGCGGGTTCAGCCACTTCCCTTTAATATAGAGGTCCCTGACCTGCAGGGGACCTAGGTCTGGCAATTGTATAAATCTGGAATCAATGCTAATTCAACCTCTTGCCATCTTGAGGGGTGTAAAATGTTGCCCCACCCGAAAATATGTGAGAGTCGCGCAGCTTCATGATATAATATTACATTAGGGAGGGCTAGCCCACCATTCCTAATCGACCTGTACAAGATGTGTCTGGAGGTGCATGGATTTTTTACCCTTCTATATATAAGTGGATATAATACAATATTGAGAATCATTCTTGGGACTTGAATTGGGATACACCGGAATGAGTAAGTAAGCTTTGGTAGAAACAGCTGCAATTCTCCCTGTCCATGAGATTTCTAAATTCAGCAAGTCTATCTGTAAAGTGTTTAGTAATTATCAATGATATATCTGGACCCAGAAATCCCCCCAGATGTTTAATGTAGTCACTTGACCAGTTAAAATTGTGTCTACTTTGAAGATAATCTAGTTCTTCCTTAGTGATATTAACCCCTGTCTTAGTTGTATTTAATTTGTAATATGTTGTGCTGCCCTATTTCTCAGCTTGTTAGTGAGTTGTGTCATTGCTTTATTATTGCTATAATAAAATATTTGTTTGAAATTCTCTAAGGTTCTCTGGACTTTTTGAAGTTCTAAATCTCAGATCTGGTTTTTGGTCAATTGCAGTTGGGTGTTTAACTTAGGAGTTTATGTTTGTAGTTATTGCTGCTGCTAGTATCTTAGCCTGCAAGTGAGTTCAGCTAGGATCCCTCCCTATCTTTTCTTCGCTATTGCCGCCTGTTTGATAAAATTACCTCTTATAAACGCTTTAAGTGCAGCCCAAAGTGTTTGAGAAGAAGTTTGGCCATTATCATTTATACTTAAAAAGTCCTTAATCGGGGGGCGGAGCCTAGCCACACTAGCTGATGGCTGCACATTGATCCTCGGCATCATTACTAGAGCTCAACTATAAAATCATCCACGGTTGGTACTTGACCCCGAGGAGACTACATAAGGTTTTCCCCACATCTAATAACCGTTGCTGGAGATGCGGACATGTAGGCAGTGGAATGGGACACATGTGGTAGTGGTGGTGCTCTCTTATTAACCAATACTGGCAGGACATAGTTAACGAAATAGAAGAAATATTCCAAACACTTCTCCCACTAGACCCCTTGATATGGATACTCAATAAACCTGTAAAACTCAAATCCAAACACTATAGAATTATACTACAGATAATAACGAATGGTGCAAAAGCCCTCATTGCCAGAAATTGGAAAACCCGATGGGGTTCCTAGTCTGGCGATGTGGAGACAAAAAGTTACAGAATTAATAGAACTAGAAGAATACAGATCTTATAGACTAGACAAAAGAGACTCCTTTATTGAATCACAAGTAGCATGGGAGCAATACCTGAAACATAGCTCTACATCATAACCAGAATTGACCTACCCATTAACTTCCCCTGGTTGATTATGTCCCCAAGACACTAGAGAAAAATATATAAGGTGGACACATTGCAAAACGTATCCTTTTATTTTCTCTTTCTTATTCATAAGTTGAATAAACGATTATGTTAGATAAATGAGACGCAACTGCACATGTTTAATGGTTAAAATACACTGTTAAAAAAGTAAAAAATTAGAACTTATGCCATACTGATATTATATTTTGACTACCACATTATCTGTGAATTATACTGTTTTACCAATATCTCATCACATTGTAATGTCTAACAATTCTCAATAAAAATAAGTAAAAAAAAAAAATGCACTTGAGGGACCATATGTTGGATAGGCCTGATCTAAGTGTAGATAGGATAAGGACCTAGATTAGATAGGTTAGAACCACCGGAAATGGCAAGACCGAGCTGCAATACACGTAAAATATATTTGAGCTCTGAATGTGTAGCACTGCTTAGTAAGCAACTGAAATTGTCTCAAAACCTCTTCCTACACAAACACTGCTTTCTCCCCCCTTTCTATTTCCCATTCATATTTTTTTTCTTGTTGTTTCATTTATTGGGTTATAATATACCAGCTGCAGTTATGTTTCCATGGCAACAAACACAAGGTTCTCATAAAGCTCTGATGGGGACAGACAGTCCTCAGCCTTATTGCCGGAACTTCCTGCAGAGGATGTGAGAAAAGCAGAGCTTACGCTCAGAGGGGGTCACCTTTATCATTTTTCTTTCTTTATTTATAGAGTTCCAAAATATTTCACAGTACTATACAGGAACCTGGTAAACACATTATGATAACAGCAGTTAATATATTAATACAGAATGAATAGGGGGGCCATGGGAGTCCTGTCACACTCCCTTTTCTTTCAATGACCACCAAGCAACATCCTTAATAACTAACCCTGTCTATATAATGCCCTCATATCCTGCCCACCAATACTGACAACATCCCTGGGTCCCAGTAACTCAATCAATGGGTCAACCTATTTATTACAGATAGTATCAAGAAAAGTAAAAAGGTATGAGCAGATTAAATAGTTTGTTTAAAAAGAAATATGTGGCAGATTGCACGTCCCTGAAATGAGTTTTTGCAGGTTAGGATGTCTGCGTAATATAACACAAATATATCAATAGGTAGGTCATTTATGACCTGAGTGAGTGCTCTGTCAGATTTTGTTCTGTGCATTTTATTTTTTGTTCATCTTTCCCCTGGAGGTATAAGAGTTCCTAGGTTTAGTGTCCGTCAGTCCTGTTATAATTAAACTAAACCTCCAAAATGCAAGATGAAAACACAGTCTACCCTATTATAAACGTCTCATGATACAACCACTGTATTTCCTTAGAAATATCAGAAATTTATAGATTTATAGATAAACATAGAGAAGATCTGTAACCTCCGAGATGGGCGTATGAGAATCAATCTACTTCCAGGGCCTCTGATTCCTTTTAGGTGTATGTGTCATCTATTCACCCCAGAACTACGACACGTGTAATATATATAGGAGAACCTGGCAAGGGATTTAACAGAACCCCCCCCCCACATCTCTGCCAATCAAATAAAACGGGTAAGTAAAACAACATATAAGGACTGACTAGTTTCAGTTTAACTATTCTCTTTGCATGCACCCACACTTTAGTGTGATATATTTGTGTTACAGATAATGTGTTCCCCATCATATTACTGTTGCTATTAAAAAGGATCACTAAAGGGAGTTGTACTGCTCTGCATGGTACAGCAACAGTCATAGGATAGCATTGGTTTTCCCCCACAGGGAGATTTAAGTCTAACAGCTGCTCATCTACCCAATGCAAATAAAAATTCTAAAATAGGCGTTCAAGATGTTCTTATGCTTTTGGGGCTCCATGTCCACCAATAAAGCTGTGGGCGTGGTCCATATCAGATAATGAGCTTCAATCCCATAGACTAATTGTGCACTGTCATTTCATTTAACATTTCTTCCAGAGATAGCTGGGCAGGGCCGGTGCTAGGATTTTTGGCCACACAGGCGAGGATACATTTTGCCGCCCCCCCCCCCGATTACATACCATCCCATTGCTAGTTAAAGGGATATTAAATCCAATTTTTATTTGTTCATAATTCAGATAGAGCATGCAATTTTAAGCAACTTTCTAATCAACTCCTATTATCAAATTTTCTTCGTTCTCTTGGTATCTATATTTGAAAAGCAGGATTGTAAACTTAGGAGCCGGACCATTTTTGGTTCAGCATCCTGGGTAGCGCTTGCTGAAAGGTGGCTAAATGCAAATTAAACAGTGGTAGTGCTGCATTTTTATTAGAATCATGATAAGCATAGCATTTCTTTAAAATGCCATCTATATAAAATGCAGTAAGTTAAATGTTAACCCCTTGAGGGCTAAAATGTATTGCAGAGCAACCAAGAGGTTAAATATTATATACATTTATAATTAACCTTCCTTTACAGGTTATTTATTCTGTCTCTCATAAATCAGCTTGCATATTTATTTCCCCCACAACACTAATTGTTAATACATAAATTTGGTACTGATAGGTTAGTATGTGTGCACACCCTAGTTGGGAATCATTGCAATATACAAACACTGACTTTAACAGGATTAAATAATATTTGAAAAATATGTTGTTTAAAAGCATGTGCATAATTTAATTTAGTCAAATTTAACATTGATTATTTATCTGACCTGATAGTTTTCATGTACTAAAGAAAAAAAAGGCAGGAAGGCAGCACAAAACAACCCAAACAACTTTATTTGAAGGCTAAAACATAGCTATGTTTTAGCTTTCAAATAAAGGTTACTTTCTACTTTTTTGGAGTGCTGCCTTTCTGCATTTTTTTTCTATAACACATGAAAACTCCTGGGATCTAAAAGGGGAAGATCTAAAAGGCATTGCACCCTGCACTATTGTTTAAATTCTTTGGACAAAACTTACAGCCCTGCAGAGTAATTCTAGGTCCTCATAAGAGTCAGAGCATGCATGATATATTTGATCCAACATTAATAACCCAGTATGGTGTACCTAAGTAACCCCACTTACCCAGTAGCGTCACTAGGGTTGGTGTCACCCCTTCTTAGGAATATATATATATATATATATATATATATATATATATATATATATATATATATATATATATATATATATATGTGTGTGTGTCAATTTAATTGGCTATAGCTGTTGTTCTTAGAAAGAACAGTTGTATATTAGAATATTAGAATAATTGAAACTTTAAACTAAGATGGTAATGTAAAATGTTTACAACCCTATGCAATTTAAATAACTAGTTTTTATTTTAGGGGGGTTGGCTATGGTGTTTAATTGCAGACATTCTGTACATTTTAAACTGATTTGTATATCATGTACATTTCTAAAAATAGCAGGTTTAAAAAAATTATAGAAGAAACAAAAAAAAATCCTCAAAAAAACCCAGAAAAAGTATTTGAAATGGTTCCTTTCTATTGTTACAAAAAATGTAAAACAAGTATAAATCTCAATATGAAAACCCCAGAAACAAAATGGTTAACTACTGCATTGCATATTTGTAAGTGAGTTAACCTTTTTTTGACAGATTTATACTTATTCCACTAGACAGTGATGTGAGTTAGAACTAAATTATCAGGAATGAGGTGGCGAGTATTGAACCTGGCATTTGTTGGACCTTTTAATTCTCTCCTCAAACCAGGGCATTTTGCATTTTTAGGACACTCACACACACACACACACACATACATACATACACATTTTATATATATATATATATATATACACACACCCATATACACACAAACACAAATATACATACATATATATATATATATACACACATGTACATACACAGGCACATATACACACACTTACAAGCACACAGATATACACACACACATACGTACATACCCAGACAGATATATACACATATACATACACACACATATAAACATATACCCAGTAACATACTGTATACATACACATACATACACAATGTACATACCCAGACACACATACATACATACACACACACACACACACACACACACACACACACACACATGTACATACCCAGACAGATATATACACACATATATACATACAGACACACATACATACATCTACATACACACACACCCACATATATACATATACCCAGTAACATACTGTATACATACACAACAATGTACATACCCAGACACACATACATACACACATACATACAGACAGCTGCTTCAATTAAAAGCCAATGGAGTATAGTCATAAACAGCAGCAGTAAACAAATCTTATAATAGATATTCAGATTATAAAATTACCTTGATCTGTTTCATAGACATAGTCCAGAGACCAGCAGCCAGTAAATTATATAGATGGTTGATTTATTCTAGTGAAGGAGTGTTGTGTTGTCTGACACATTCTCACTGACAGCTTTCCCTCTTGAAATCACGCAGACACATCAGTTTTAACCTTTAATTTTTTACTACCCTTCCTCCCGATTCACATGTGGAGTAGCCAAGCAGAATTTATAGCCGTTACTTACAGAGCAGCTATCAGTAAAGTTTGTAACCTGATAGCTGCTCTGTAAGTAACAGCTATAAATCAGAACACACAGAAAACACTAACACTTCTCCTATAACCAGGGCTGCTGCATCATGGTCATGTGCTTTATATGAAGATCAGTGCAGTGTTTTGCCGCAATAAAAAACAACAACAATAGTTACTTTGGACTGGCGCAGGGCAAGCCCTGATGTCACTCATCCCCTGAGCATGTCACCCCACGGTCCGCACACCCTGTCAATGACGCCACTGCACTTACCCAGATCTTTGTCAGTCACTTTTCAAAGATCTTCTTTTCAGCTTGATGCCTGGTGCTGCTCCTTCCCGCTCTCTAGTTCCCCTGTGCTCTGTCCTGCACAGCCTGGCTGGCTCATCCCCCTTCCTCTCTGGTCATGTTCCTTCTGCTTCTGCTGTGTTTGTGACTAAAAGGAACATGACCGATAACCTGGCAGTGGCTGGAACTGGAATGTGCAGCAGTCTAGCAGAATGGGGTATTGGGGTGGTGATGCATGGTGGAGCCGACACATGTGGTTCAGACAGAGCACAGGGAGGGCACGGATATTGCTCAAAAAGCTCATCCAGGCCAGCAGACACAGTAAAACATACACAAATGTAAAAAAAAAAAAAGATCAATGTGTTGCCGCTCCAAGTTTGGACCCCACCTGCTGGGCGCCCTAAGGCAGTCGCCTAACTGGCCTTATGCCTTAAGCCGGGCCTGTAGCTGGGATGTGGTTTGCAAGGGAAATACATGTGTACACATTCACAGTCATTGAAATTAAAGGTGTTTGTGAAACATCTTCGAGTAGTATAAACCCAATTAAGCCCATTTACTTTATTTTATAAACCAAAAGTATGTGCAGTCTGTTTACCTATGTTGGTGTCTGTATGTTTATCAACTTATGGTTAGCAGGCCATATTCTCTGTAGAATGCTGACCTGTGCAAGATAATATATTTGCTGCAGATTCAACCTTACCAGTTTCATCCCAAAGTGAAAAGTGACATGTTTTGCTTTCAATCTTACTATACCCTCATTCCTCCTACTTCCTCTGCCAGTGTTGCTTGCTTTTCATTTACTTGGTATAGGTGTCAATGGTAAAAGAAAATGACACTCAGATGCCTTGTGACCATAAATTTACTTTAAATCATATTACCATTCGGCTAGATTACAAGATTTGCGTTAGAGGCTATGCGGTGCTAACGAGCAGTTTTCTCTCACCGCTCACTTACCTGCAGCGCTGGTATTACGAGATTTTACAAACCTGTCGTTAAAAGACAAGAAGTGAGCGTTGAGCAAAATTTTGCTCATTACCGCACTCCAATACCAGCGCTGCTTAAGTCAGCGGTGAGCTGGTCATACGTGCTTGTGCATGATTTCCCCATAGGAATCAACGGGGAGAGCTGGCTGAGAAAAAGTCTAACACCTGCAAAAAAGCAGTGTAAAGCTCCTTAATGCAGCCCCATTGATTCCTATGGGGAAATAAAAGTTATGTTTACACCTAACACCCTTACATGAACTCCGAGTCTAACACCCCTAATCTTACACTTATTAACCCCTAATCTGCCACCCCCGACATCGCCGACACCTACATTATTCTTATTAACCCCTAATCTGCCGCTCCGGACACCGCCGCCACCTACATTATACTTATGAACCCCTAATCTGCTGCCCCCAATGTCGCCGCCACCTACCTACACTTATTAACCCCTAATCTGCCGCCTCCAATGTCGCCGCCACTATAATAAACATATTAACCCCCAAACCGCCGCACTCCCGCCTCGCAAACATTAGTTAAATATTATTAACCCCTAATCTGCTGCCCCCAACGTCGCCATTACTGTACTAAATGTATTAACCCATAAACCTAAGTCTAACCCTAACCCTAACACCCCCTAACTTAAATATAATTTAAATAAATCTAAAGAAAATGTTCCAATCAGCCAATATAATGCGAGCTCAATCCTATTGGCTGATTGGATCAGCCAATAGGATTGAACTTCAATCCTATTGGCTGATTGCATCAGCCAATAGGATTTTTTTCTACCTCAATTCCGATTGGCTGATATTTTCTATCAGCCAATCGGAATCTAAGGGACGCCATCTTGGATGACGTCACTTAAAGGAAACTTCATTCGTCGGGTAGTCGTCGGATGCTCCGCGTCGGATGTCTTGAAGATGGACCAGCTCCGCGCCGGATGGATGATGATAGAAGATGCCGTCTGGATGAAGACTTCTGCCCGTCTGGAGGACCACTTCGCCCGGCTTGGATGAAGACTTCTCCCGGCTTCGTTGAGGACTTCGGCCCGGCTTGGATGAAGACTTCTCCCGTTCAGTCAATCTTCAGGGGGTTAGTGTTAGGTTTTTTTAACGGTGTATTGGGTGGGTTTTATTTTTAGGTTAGGGTTTGGGCTTGCAAAAGAGCTAACTGCCCCTTTAAGGGCAATGCCCATCCAAATGCCCTTTTCAGGGCAATGGGGAGCTTAGTTTTTTTTAGATAGTATTTTATTTGGGGGGTTGGTTGTGTGGGTGGTGGGTTTTACTGTTGGGGGGTTGTTTGTATTTTTTTTTACAGGTAAAAGAGCTGATTACTTTGGGGCAATGCCCTGCAAAAGGCCCTTTTAAGGGCTATTGGTAGTTTAGTTTAGGCTAGGGTTTTTTTTTTTTGGGAGGGCTTATTTTTATTTTGATAGGGCTATTAGATTAGGTGTAAATAGTTTAAATATCTTGTAATTTGTTTATTATTTTCTGTAATTTAGTGTTTTTTTTTGTACTTTAGCTAATTTAATTTAATTGATTTAATTGTTGTTAATTTAGGCCTAGATTTGGAGTTTGGCGCTAGCCGTGAAAACCAGCGTTAGAGGCTCCTAACGCTGGTTTTAGGCTAACTCCGGTTTTTGGAGTCACTCAAAAAAGGGTCTAACGCTCACTTTTCAGCCGCGACTTTTCCATACCGCACATCCCCTTACGTCAATTGCGTATCCTATCTTTTCAATGGGATTTTTCTAACTCCGGTATTTAGAGTCGTGTCTGAAGTCAGTAGTTAAGAGCTTTCTGGGCTAACGCCGGTTTATAAAGCTCCTAACTACTGTACTCTAAAGTACACTAACACCCATAAACTACCTATGTACCCCTAAACCGAGGTCCCCCCACATCGCCGCCACTCGATTACATTTTTTTAACCCCTAATCTGCCGACCGCCACCTACGTTATACTTATGTACCCCTAATCTGCTGCCCCTAACACCGCCGACCCCTGTATTATATTTATTAACCCCTAATCTGCCCCCCACAATGTCGCCGCCAGCTACCTACAATAATTAACCCCTAATCTGCCGACCGCAAAGCGCCGCCACCTACATTATAGCTATGCACCCCTAATCTGCTGCCCCTTACACCGCCGACCCCTATATTATATTTATTAACCCCTAATCTGCCCCCCTCAACGTCGCCTCCACCTGCCTACACTTATTAACCCCTAATCTGCCGAGCGGACCGCACCGCTACTATAATAAAGTTATTAACCCCTAATTCGCCTCACTAACCCTATAATAAATAGTATTAACCCCTAATCTGCCCTCCCTAACATCGCCGACACCTAACTTCAATTATTAACCCCTAATCTGCCGACCGTAGCTCACCGATATTCTAATAAATGTATTAACCCCTAAAGCTAAGTCTAACCCTAACACCCCCCTAAATTAAATATAATTTTAATCTAACGAAATTAATTAACTCTTATTAAATAAATTATTCCTATTTAAAGCTAAATACTTACCTGTAAAATAAACCCTAATATAGCTACAATATAAATTATAATTACATTGTAGCTATTTTAGGATTAATATTTATTTTACAGGCAACTTTGTAATTATTTTAACCAGGTACAATAGCTATTAAATAGTTAAGAACTATTTAATAGTTACCTAGTTAAAATAATTACAAAATTACCTGTAAAATAAATCCTAACCTAAGTTACAATTAAACCTAACACTATACTATCATTAAATTAATCATCCGATTGAAGTCTTCATCCAAGCGGGGCAGAAGAGGTCTTCCATCCGATTGAAGTCTTCATCCAGGCGGCATCTTCTATCGACATCCATCTGGAGCGGAGCAGCAGCATCCTGAAGACCTCCGACGCGGAACATCCATCCTGGCCAACGACTGGACGACGAATGACGGTTCCTTTAAATTACGTCATCCAAGATGGCGTCCCTAGAATTCCGATTGGCTGATAGGATTCAATCAGCCAATCAGATTGAGCTCGCATTCTATTGGCTGTTCCGATCAGCCAATAGAATTCAAGCTCAATCTGATTGGCTGATCGGATCAGCCAATCGGATTGAACTTGATTCTGATTGGCTGATTCCATCAGCCAATCAGAATATTCCTACCTTAATTCCGATTGGCTGATAGAATCCTATCAGCCAATCGGAATTCGAGGGACGCCATCTTGGATGACGTCATTTAAAGGAACCGTCATTCGTCGTTCAGTCGTCGGCCAGGATGGATGTTCCGCGTCGGAGGTCTTCAGGATGCTGCCGCTCCGCTCCAGATGGATGTCGATAGAAGATGCCGCCTGGATGAAGACTTCAATCGGATGGAAGACCTCTTCTGCCCCGCTTGGATGAAGACTTCTACCGGATCATGGACATCTTCAGCCCCCCGCTTGGGCTTGGATCAGGACATTGGAGGAGCTCTTCTGGACCGATCGGTGAACCTGGTATGGTGAAGACAAGGTAGGAAGATCTTCAGGGGCTTAGTGTTAGGTTTATTTAAGGGGGGTTTGGGCTAGATTAGGGGTATGTGGGTGGTGGGTTGTAATTTTGTGTGGGGGGGTATTGTATGTTTTTTTTTACAGGCAAAAGAGCTGAACTTCTTGGGGCATGCCCTGCAAAGGGCCCTGTTCAGGGCTGGTAAGGTAAAAGAGCTTTGAACTTTAGTAATTTAGAATAGGGTAGGGCATTTTTTATTTTGGGGGGCTTTGTTATTTTATTAGGGGGCTTAGAGTAGGTGTAATTAGTTTAAAATTGTTGTAATATTTTTCTTATGTTTGTAAATATTTTTTTATTTTTTGTAACTTAGTTCTTTTTTATTTTTTGTACTTTAGTTAGTTTATTTCATTGTAGTAATTTGTAGATATTGTATTTAATTAATGTATTGATAGTGTAGTGTTAGGTTTAATTGTAACTTAGGTTAGGATTTATTTTACAGGTAATTTTGTTATTATTTTAACTAGGTAACTATTAAATAGTTCGTAACTATTTAATAGCTATTGTACCTGGTTAAAATAATTACAAAGTTGCCTGTAAAATAAATATTAATCCTAAAATAGCTACAATGTAATTATAATTTATATTGTAGCTATATTAGGGTTTATTTTACAGGTAAGTATTTAGCTTTAAATAGGAATAATTTATTTAATAAGAGTTAATTTATTTCGTTAGATTAAAATTATATTTAATTTAGGGGGTGTTAGTGTTAGGGTTAGACTTAGCTTTAGGGGTTAATACATTTATTAGAATAGTGGTGAGCTCCGGTCGGCAAATTAGGGGTTAATGTTTGAAGTTAGGTGTCAGCGATGTTAGGGAGGGCAGATTAGGGGTTAATACTATTTATTATAGGGTTAGTGAGGCGGATTAGGGGTTAATAACTTTATTATAGTAGCGGTACGGTCCGCTCGGCAGATTAGGGGTTAATAAGTTTAGGCAGGTGGAGGCGACGTTGTGGGAGGCAGATTAGGGGTTAATAAATATAATATAGGGGTCGGCGGTGTTAGGGGCAGCAGATTAGGGGTACATAAGGATAATGTAAGTAGCGGCGGTTTACGGAGCGGCAGATTAGGGGTTAAAAATAATATGCAGGGGTCAGCAATAGCGGGGGCGGCAGATTAGGGGTTAATAAGTGTAAGGTTAGGGGTGTTTAGACTCGGGGTACATGTTAGGGTGTTAGGTGCAGACTTAGGAAGTGTTTCCCCATAGCAAACAATGGGGCTGCGTTAGGAGCTGAACGCAGCTTTTTTGCAGGTTTTTTTTCAGCTCAAACAGCCCCATTGTTTCCTATGGGGGAATCGTGCACGAGCACGTTTTTGAGGCTGGCCGCTTGCGTAAGCAACTTTGGTATTGAGAGTTGAAGCTGCGTTAAATATGCTCTACGCTCCTTTTTTGGAGCCTAACGCAGCCTTTATGTGGACTCTCAATACCAGAGTTATTTTTATGGTGCGGCCAGAAAAAAGCCGGCGTTGGCTACGCGAGTCCTTACCGACAAAACTCTAAATCTAGCCGTTAGTTAATTATAGTGTAGTGTTAGGTGTTAGTGTAACTTAGGTTAGGTTTTATTTTACAGGTACTTTTGTATTTATTTAAATTATATTTAAGTTAGGGGGTGTTAGGGTTAGGGTTAGACTTAGATTTAGGGGTTAATAACTTTAATATAGTGGTGGCGACGTTGGGGTTGGCAGATTAGGGGTTAATAAGTGTAGATAGGTTGCGTCGACATTGAGGGCGGCAGATTAGGGGTTAATAAATATAATGTAGGTGTCGGCGATGTTAGGGGCAGTAGATTAGGGGTTCATAAATATAATGTAGGGGGCGGCGGTGTACGGAGTGGCAGATTAGGGGTTAAAATTTTTATTATAGTGTTTGCGATGCAGGAGGGCCTCGGTTTAGGGGCTTATAGGTAGTTTATGGTTGCTAGTTTACTTTTTAGCACTTTAGTTATGAGTTTTAGGTTACGGCGTTGTACCATAAAACTCTTAACTACTGACTTTAGAATACGTTAGGGATCTTGACAGGGTAGGGTGTACCGCTCACTTTTTGGCCTCCCAGGACAGACTCGTAATACCGGCGCTATGGAAATTCCATAGAAAAAATACTTTACAAAGTTTACGTAAGTCGTTTTGCGTGACCCTAAACCTTCGTAATAGCAGTGGGCGTAAAAAAGCAGAGTTAGGACCTGTTAACGCTGCTTTTTTACCCTAACGCACAACTCGTAATCTAGCCGATTGTGTTTTTACTGCAGAGTGCACACACAAACCTTTTCAAGATCATCTATCCATCTATCGGGTTCTTGTAAAGCGCGGCTATTCACCCGTAAGAGCCTCAAGGTACTAATCATGATATCAGATGTTTACATTACAAAGCATTACATGTCCTGAGAGCTAGGGAGTAACATCTCCTAAAATTTTACTAAGGTTCTTAGCTTTTTGGATTATTCAACATCATCTATATACAAATGTCCCTACATGCAGGCCCGGACTGGCCACTGGGCATAGCGGGCAAATGCCCGGTGGGCCGCTGGTCCCCTTAGCCCCGGCCATCTTTTAATAACACACCCACACACTACTTTGCAGTGCTGATGTTCCCTCTAACGAGCGCGGCAGCAAATTGATTTAAATGGCCTTGCACACCTGTCAATCAAGGCCGGCGGCCGCGCATCACAGGGGGTGTTGATCATTCTGGAGCCCTCAGCACGCTAACAGTCTGTCAGCGGCAGTGGCACAGTGCGCACTGTGCAGTTGCGGTAGCATCGTGGCGTGGAGTATGTGTAAAGGAGCGGTGAAAGGCAGGAGCGTGCTGCCGGTGCCCTAGCCACCCGCTATGACTGTCCCTCCCTCCCCGGTGTAGACAGTTTGTGGAATTGGCAATCTGCCTCCTTATTCCTTAATGATTATGTAACTTAGCACAATTCATGACACAGCTTTTTTTCACAGACACAGAGACAAAACTCAGAGGGGAGGTTGGCGGGAGTAGAAATTGGTATGTCCCTTAAGGGAAACACAAGCACTCCTGATCCTGAAGCACACACGTAAGGGGTGGCTGGCTGCCTGGCACAGCTACAGCTAATGACATTTCTAATTAAATTATTGTGGGTTGTGATGTGGCACTTAATTAATAATAATTAATTTCATTTTGTGGCTCACAAATTGGATTATATATATATATATATATATATATATATATGCAATGCAAGTCTGTGTAAGTTGTCGTCCCCATAAAGGTAACTGCTGATGAAGTCACTAGGGATTTGCAGCACTCATGCCGCTGTTTTACCCTGCCTAGCATAATCATTCCCTCTCACTGCTAATTGATCCTTCTAGTGCTGCTGTGGTAGGGAAATATGTGCCCTTAGCAACATAGAAAAGTAGTTTAATGTTTACCATATTAGTAGCTTGCCCAATGAGAACAGGAAAAGAAATCAGAAAGTTTTGTGTATTTATAGCTAGTTAGTTTATTGTGCAGGTCAACACCCTATCTTGTCACTTAAACTAAAATTGCTATATTATACATACATAAATAAATCTGTGTTTTATAAATATGTATGTGTGTGTGTATAGTGTATGTGTGTGATAGTATGAGTGTGTGTGTGTGTGTGTATAGTGTATGTGTGTGTATATTATATGTGTGTGATCATATAGTATGCATAGTTATGTGTGTGTATAGTGTATGTGTCTATAGTGTGTATGTTTTAGTATATGTGTGTGTATAGTGTATGTGTCTTATAGTATGGATAGTATGTGTATCATAGTATGGATAGTATATGTGTGAGTGTATAGTGCATGTGTGTGATAGTTTGGATAGTATATGTGTGTGTATAGTGTATGTGTGTGATAGAATGGATAGTGTATGTGTGTGTATAGTGTATCTGTCTTATAGTATGTGAATGCTGTGTGCGTTGTGTGTGCCTGCATGTATGTGAATGCTGTGTGCGTTGTGTGTGCCTGCATGTATGTGAATGCTGTGTGCGTTGTGTGTGCCTGCATGTATGTGAATGCTGTGTGCATTGTGTGTGCCTGCATGTATGTGAATGTGTGTGTTGTGTGTGCCTGCATGTATGTGAATGCTGTGTGTGTTGTGTGTGCCTGCATGTATGTGAATGCTGTGTGTGTTGTGTGTGCCTGCATGCATGTGAATGCTGTGTGTGTTGTGTGTGCCTGCATGTATGTGAATGCTGTGTGTGTTGTGTGTGCCTGCATGTATGTGAATGCTGTGTGTGTTGTGTGTGCCTACATGTATGTGAATGCTGTGTGCATTGTGTGTGCCTGCATGTATGTGAATGATGTGTGTGTTGTGTGTGCCTGCATGTATGTGAATGCTGTGTGTGTTATGTGTGCCTGCATGTATGTGAATGCTGTGTGTGTTGTGTGTGCCTGCATGTATGTGAATGCTGTGTGTGTTGTGTGTGCCTGCATGTATGTGAATGCTGTGTGTGTTGTGTGTGCCTGCATGTATGTGAATGCTGTGTGTGTTGTGTGTGCCTGCATGTATGTGAATGCTGTGTGTGTTGTGTGTGCCTGCATGTATGTGAATGCTGTGTGTGTTGTGTGTGCCTGTATGTATGTAGATTCTGTGTGTATTGTGTGTGCCTGTATGTATGTGAAAACTGTGTAGTATTTGTTTGTTGTATATGTTGTGTGGCAGAATTATTATTATTCTTTATTTATAAAACGCCAAAGATTCTGCAGCGCTGAAGACATGGTGAGGGGGGTAGGCCTTTTTGCCCTAAAATGCCCGGGCCTTTTTTTGGTCCAGTCCGGCCCTGCTTTGTACCCATGGACAGCGCTGCGGAATCTGTTGGCGCTTTATAAATAAAGAATAATAATAATAATAATAATATCACAAATTCTCCACAAATGTGGCTTGTATGGGAGGGTTGCAAGAAAAAAGCCACTCCTCAAGAAAGGCCACATGCAATCACAACTGAGCTTTGCCATAACACACCTAGGAGATTCTGAGGCCACATGGAAAAAGGTGTTATGGTCAGATGAAACTAAAATTGAATTATTTGACCTCATCAACAAACTATCAGCGTTAGCCTTAAAAAGCAGCGTTAAGGGGTCCTAATGCTGCTTTTTAACGCCCGTTGGTACAGGTGTACCGCTTACTTACTCAGGCAGGTACAGGTGTACCACTTACTTTTTTTCCGCGATTTTCGCATACCGCAAATCCCCTTACATTAATTGCGTATCCTATCTTTTTAATGGGATTTGCCTAACGCTGGTATTACGAACGCTGGAAAAAGTGAGCGGTGCAGCCTCTCCTGTCCAGACTCCTAACGCATTTAAAAGTCAGTAGTTAAGAGTCTTATGGGCTAACGCCGGAACATAAAACTCTTACCTAAAGTGCTAAAAAGTACACTAACACCTATAAACTACCTATTTACCAGTAAACAGAGGTCCGCCACATCGCAAACACTATAATAAAATTATTTAACCCCTAATCTGACGACCGGACATAGCTGCCACTTTAATACATGTATTAACCCCTAAACCGCCGCACTCCCGCCTCGCAAACACTAGTTAAATTTTATTAACCCCTAATCTGCCGTCCCTAACATCGCCGACATCTACCTACAATTATTAACCCCTAATCTGCCGCCCCTAACGTCGTCGCCACTATAATAAATGTATTAACCCCTAAACCTAAGTCTAACCCTAACCCCCCCAAACTTATAGCTACAATATAACTAATAGTTACATTGTAGCCATCTTAGGATTTATATTTATTTTACAGGCAAGTTTGTATTTATTTTAACTAGGTACAATCGTTATTAAATAGTTATTAACTATTTAATAACTACCTAGCTAAAATAAATACAAAATTACCTGTAAAATAAAACCTAACCTAAGTTACAATAACACCTAACACTACACTATAATTAAATTAATTACCTAAATTACCTACAATTATTTACAATTAATTTAAATAAATTAAATTACGAATAAAACAAACACTAAATTACAGAAAATAAAAAAAGAATTACAATTTTTTTAAAGCTATTTACACCTACTCTAATCCCCCTAATAAAATAATTGCATTCAGTGAAGATGGAGAATATTTTGCCTATGGGTTGAGTGCTAGTGGCTCAGATTGGGTGACTATCAAATTTATGAAGGTGTCCACCATGGAAGAACTTCCTGATGTTTTGAAGAGGGTGAAATTCAGTTGCATGTCCTGGACACATGATGGAGTCGGAATTTTTTATAACTGCTATCCCACACAATAAGGAAAAAGTGATGGAACGGAAACATCAACCAACCTGAACCAGAAGCTTTATTATCATGTCTTGGGAACAGACCAATCAAAGGATGTGTTATGTGCTGAATTTACTGAAGAGCCTAAATGGATGGGAGGTGCTGAGGTTTCTGATGATGGGAAGTACGTCTTACTGTCCATCCGTGAAGGATGTGAGCCTGTTAACAGATTGTGGTACTGGGATCTGCAAAAAACAAATGGTATTACCAGAAATCTTCCCTGGATCAAATTAATAGATGATTTTGAAGCTGAATATGACTATATCACTAACAAAGGAACAATTTTCACCTTTAAGACAGATCGTAATGCTCCTAACTACAAGCTAATTAACACAGACTTCAATAACCCTGAAGAATCCAGCTGGAAAGAGCTCATTCCTGAACACATTAAGGATGTTTTGGAATGGGTCTCTTGTGTCTACTCTAAGTTCCTGGTCTTGTGCTACCTCCATGATGTAAAGAATGTTTTGCAGCTACATGACCTGGCCTCTGGCACGCATGTTAAGACTTTCCCCTTGGATGTTGGGAGCATAGTGGGATACAGCAGTCGGAAGAAGGATTCTGAAATATTTTATCAATTCACTTCCTTTTTATCTCCAGGCATTATTTATCACTGTGACCTGACCAAAGACGTGTTGGAGCCAAGTGTTTTCCGAGAGATTACCGTGAAAGGCTTTAATCTTTCAGACTACCAAACAGTGCAGGTTTTCTACTCCGGCAAAGATGGCACCAAGATACCATTGTTCATTGTCCACAAAAAGGGTATTAAACTGGATGGCTCTGACCCAGCTTTTTTGTATGGCTATGGGGGTTTCAATATATCTATTACTCCAAGTTACAGTGTGTCAAGACTTATCTTTGTGAGGCATCTAGGTGGCATTCTTGCTGTTGCCAACATCAGAGGTGGTGGAGAATATGGGGAAACATGGCACAAAGCTGGCAGCCTAGGAAACAAGCAAAACTGTTTTGATGATTTTCAATCAGCTGCTGAATATTTAATCAAGGAAGGTTACTCAAGTGCTCTGAGAATAACTATTAATGGTGGCTCAAATGGTGGCCTGTTAGTAGCTGCTTGTGCCAACCAGCGCCCTGATCTATTTGGATGCGCCATTGCTCAAGTTGGTGTTATGGACATGCTTAAATTCCACAAATTCACTATTGGGCATGCATGGACAACTGATTTTGGCTGCCCTGACAACAAAGAACAATTTGAATGGTTGTGCAAATATTCCATACTTCATAATATCAAAGTGCCAAATGATGATGGAATCCATTATCCATCTACATTGCTCCTCACAGCAGATCATGATGACAGAGTAGTACTGTTGCATTCTCTCAAGTTTATAGCCACTCTACAGCATGTTGTGGGTCAGATTCCAAAGCAAAGAAACCCACTTCTCATTCACGTGGATACCAAGGCTGGCCATGGGGCAGGGAAACCAACTGCAAAAGTTATTGAAGAAGTCTCGGATATGTTTAATTTTATTGCAAAGTGTCTAAATCTTGATTGGATTCCATAAGTAAATATAGTACCAATAATAATACTAATAATGCAAGGGCTTTTTGTTTACTTTCCGAAATCAATAGATTCAGATTAATATCATTTTACAGTACTTATTATAAAAAGTTTTTTCTTCATCTCAAACAATAATATTGTAAAAAAAAAAAAAACTTCTTGGACCATTAAATCATATATTACATTGTATTTGATATTTATGACTTGTTCAATAAAACAGATACTTTCATTTTATTTTCTCTTTTATGCCATAATAACACACTTGATTTCTTTACATTTTACATACGTTTTTTGTATAATGGTGTAGATTTTAAAATGCATGGCTTAATTCTACTCCGACAAGTAATATGTCCAACTTTTTACAACATAACTGCATAAAATATTAAACCTGGAAAACCAAAAGTTTGTCATGCTTATAAAATTTTCAACATTCAAATAAATAATCTAAAATTTATTTTGTAAAGCCTTAATTTTGTTTGTGCATTGACAGTTAAAACATTCACCCAATATTCACTTGTTTATCCAGCCAATCAAGACTATTACACAGTATTTGCAAATACTAGTTTTGACAGCAAGCGGAATTTGTAGTTTTACAATTACTTATTTTGCATACAAAATATTTTGTAGTATTTAAAACATAATACAAATTAATTAGGAAATTAGTCATATTGAAACTGGGATCACAAATTTAATAACATAAGCAGACAGCATAGGGAAAGAAACATCCATGAGATAATAGCTTTTTCCTTACACTTTAATTCATAAACCCCAAGTTGTATTCTAAACAATGCTAAGCATGGTTTAATTTTTTAGTTCTGCCTCATGTATTTTTTACATTTTATACATTTGCTGACCGTGTGCCAATAAAGATCAAGTTTCTTAATACAGTAAAAAAAAAAAAAAAGCCCCCCAAAATAATAAAATTCCCTACCCTATACTAAATTACAAATAGCCCTTAAAAGGGCCTTTTGCGGGGCATTGCCCCAAAGTAATCAGCTCTTTTACCTGTAAAAAAAAAGACAATACCCCCCCAACATTAAAACCCACCACCCACACACCCAACCCTACTCTAAAACCCACCCAATCCCCCCTTAATAAAACCTAACACTACCCCCTTGAAGATCACCCTACCTTGAGACGTCTTCATCCAGCCGGGCACAAGTGGACCTCCAGAGGGGCAGAAGTCTTCATCCGATCCGGCCAGAAGAGGACATCCAGACCAGCAGAAGTCTTCATCCAGGCGGCATCTTCTATCTTCTTCCATCCGGAGCGGAGCGGGTCCATCTTGAAGACATCCGACACGGAGCATCTTCTTCCTTCTTGATCCAACGACTGAATGAAGGCTCCTTTAAGTGACGTCATCCAAGATGGCGTCCCTTCAATTCCGATTGGCTGATAGAATCCTTGATTCTAATGTTGTTCCAATCAGCCAATAGAATGCAAGCTCAATTCTATTGGCTGATTGCATCAGCCAATAGGATTTTTCCTACCTTAATTCCGATTGGCTGATTCCTACCTTAATTCCGATTGGCCCAACAGACTAAAGGCTGTAATTAAAGCAAAAGGTGGTTCAACAAAATACTGAAACAAGGGGGTGATCCTTTTTCCAACTCAGTGATTCTGTTTTTGAATTGTCTTTATTTTTGCCTGACTTGTTGGTATTATATCATTATATATAACTTGAATGTTATAACTTGCATTTTATTTATGAATAAATAGCATATATTCTTCTATGTGAAGAACATTGGAATGGGAAATAACATTTCACGTCTAGTTAGTGCACTTGTTTAAACGCGATCGGGTTTGCGTGTGAGTAAGGGTGTTAGGCTATTTTCATTTTTCTATGAGGGAATACGTTTACACGGTTGCAATATTCAAAGTTCGACACACACAAAAATCTTACTTCTAGCTAGTTAACGAGCGATTGGGAGCGCTAAATAGCGCACCCCTTGTAATGGAGCCATAAAGGCAGGTGATGCGGTCATGTGTGCAGTGATATCTAACAGTTCAGGGCAGGTAGTTTGCTAATTGTGATATATGCGGAGAGATTATGTGTAGTGACTTGGCCTCATCTCTAGCCGATGGCACAGAAGCAGAGTTTTAGTCAGTTAAAGGGCCATAATACCCAAATGTTGAAACACTTGAAAGTGATGCAGCATAGCTGTAAAAAGCTGACTAGAAAATATCACCTGAACATCTCTATGTAAAAAAGAAAGATATTTTACCTCAAAAATTCCTCAGTAGCCACATCCTATTGTAAAGGACTTCTAAACAGCAAATCAGTATGTCTGTCCCGGGACAGCTGAAGGGATGAGCCTTGTGCACTGTCATCTAATTTCCCTATTCAGCTTAAGGAAGTTTGCAATGAAATCTCATGAGAGTTAAGTCAAATCTCATGAGATCACAGTAAAATAGTTCATGACCTCAGCACTGCTGATGCTGATTGGCTGCTGTTCATTTCTTCATTATTTTTTTTACCTGCAGCTAAGCAGCAGCTGAGTATAACTTTTTACACAGAACTTACTCTGCTGAGCTGATGAGATTGTGAGGTAAAATATCTTCCTTTTTTACATAGAGATGCTCAGGTGATATTTTCCTGTCAGCTTTTTACAGTTATACTGCATCAGTTTCAAGTGATTTAGCAAATTAGTATTATGTCCCTTTAAGATAATAAAAGTGATCACTGCAATGTTTAACATTAATCTAACAGATACTGTAACTATGGGTGTCCTCGTCTATCCCTCTCTTGGTTTCTCTCCTCCTGTGTTTGGGTGCCGGGTAAATGTTGCTGTCAGATACTGATTAGTCATGTTACCCACACAATCCTATTTCGCTCAGCCAGCAATTTCACAAACAACAATGACACACAAGAATATTGATTTTAAGGAATTATGTCATCACTAAAGTTACTGTCACATATAGGGGCATATTTATCAAGCTCCGATTGGAGCTTGATGCCACGTGTTTCTGGCGAGCCTGCAGGCTCACCAGAAACAGCAGTTATGAAGCAGCGGTCACAAAGACCGCTGATCCATAACCTGTCCGCCTGCTCTGAGCAGCCGGACAGACATCGCCACAATACAACCCGATCGAGTACGATTGGGTTGATTGACACCCCCTGCTGGCGGCCCATTGGCCGTGAGTCTGCAGGCGGCGGAGTTGCACCAGCAGCTCTTGTGAGCTGTGGTGCAATGCTGAATACGGAGAGCGTATTGCTCTCGGCATTCAGCGAGGTCTGGCGGACCTGATCCGCACTGTCGGATCAGGTCCGCCAGACTTTGATAACTAGAGGCCATAGACTCTTGGCTGCAATGCCTTGAGCCGTAATAAAGAGTTAAATAAAATTTAGGACGGAACCACTGCTCAGCACGGCCTTGTAAAACATCTAGGGCTAGATTACAAGTGGAGCGCTAAAATGTTGCCCGTTGGCAGGCACACAATAATTAATCAGACATTACAAGTGTCTTTTTAGTGCTACCACAAGCTTGCAGTAGCCATTGGCTCTTATACAATTAACCAGAGATCAGATCTAGTGTATTTTATTAAAAAATAAAGCAGCATCTTTATTATTTTAATAAAATAACTGCACTAGGCAGTATTTTGCGGGTAAAGTTGGCGGGAGTGGGGTGTTAGAAAAAAAAAATGGCACTGAAAAGTGCAGTTACAATGCGGTCTATGGGAACTGTGTGTTCTCAGTAAATATATATGTACAGTATATGCTTATATACATATATATTTATGTGTTAATATCTGTATATACACATATTAACACGTAAATATTTATGTATAAAGTCATATACATATATATTTATATTTGCTCCCTGCTGCGCTACTTACTCCGTTCGCTTTGCTTAGATTCTGTGCCGTCTCTGATGACATCAGAACGAGGGTCCCATTTGAGCCTATAGAAGCGCGCTCTTGTGAGTGCAATTCTTTCCAGCAATGCGAACAAGGACTTGCGCTAGCAATGCTGACAACTTGTAATACCAGCACACATTAGCGTGCCCTGGCATTACACAGTGGAGCTCAAATATTGCTTTCATGTAAGCGATATTTAGCACTCCACTTGTAACCTGGCCCCTAGTTTTCAATTGTCTGTTGAAGTATGTTTTGTGGTCAGATTTCCATAAAGAAGCACAACAAATTAAGGGGTCAATTTTAATCTATTTGCTCCTGTGATCGCGTTGTCCGATCACAGAGAAAAGGCATATTTTTAACATGTAGCCGAAACGTTTTCAGCAATCAGAATCCAATTTCAGGACACTTTTCAACAGATTTTCTCACCAATTTTGGTAATCAGGACCCCAAGAGCTAGAAATGGCGTGTAGCAATCTCTTTCTGTTAATTTCTGTGTCTAAGTCGCACTTGCACTGTCCTCATTGTCACTATCAGCACAGGGTCCTATTGCAATCCGAATCCATCCTCATCACTGTTAAACAATCTGAGTGTCATATGTAGCTTGGAATGATGGGCATATTTGGTCAATCACTATATTGTCACTTTTACTATTTAAGTATTGTTTATTATTTTTTTTTAAATATTTTCATTTGTTGATTTAAAAGCACCATTTTCCGGTTTGGCATCATCTAATCTGAAAACAAGAAGAAGACTACAGATTTCGATTAGAAGGACTACTTAAACTAGATTTTAACCACACTAAAGTGTAAACCATGAAAAATCTCCATTACATTGTATCTGCAAAGAAGATGTTAAAACGAGATTGCACCATTGTGTACGTGTTTTTAAAAGGAAACATGCATTCTTGAATAGGCTTTCAAACAAGTGCGTTTTATAATGCTTGCGCCTACATCATATCCATCATATTGAACTTTTAAATTGGATCGAACTTGTAATGAGCAAAATTGACGATGGATTTAGATTGTAATTTCACACATGTAAGTGGGCATTTCCCTTACACATTGAACAATGGGTTAAGTTCAAAATAACTTTACTGTAACATTTATAGGTAGGAAAGGGCTATTCTGTAGGTCTGTTTCAGTGACTTTCCAGTTTCTGTTGAAAGCAGGTTGCTGCTGCAGATAGATTGTGATCAACCTCTAAGCATGATAACGTTTTCTGATCCGTCTTCTGGACATGAAAAAACCTGTTGGCTTCCATGAGGAGACAGACAAATGTCCATCTGTCACTTAAAGTCTTACAGCCTGGGCATAGCAGTGAGAAAGCTCATGACTCAGCCTTGTCACCTTGCTTCCATGGGTTGGTGATAGGGATGGGCAAATGTGTTGAAAATCGAATTCGAATTTTAGAATGAATGTTATTGTAGAAATTCGGTTTACATAATCAAATGTTGATAAGAACGAATATTCTTACATTTTTTATTATCTAATGTTATTTACAGTTTTTTCGAATGTCACATTTGAATTAAAATATTACATTTATACAACACAGTATTAGACTAGAAATACTATTTCAAATTCTAATGTCACATTCGAATGTCACATACAAATTCGAATGTCGAATTTGAATATTACATTTATAAAACACAGTATTAGACTAGAAATACTAATTCGAATTCGAATGTTACATTTCTTAAACACAATTGTAGACTAGAAATACTATTTTGAATGTTACATTCGAATGTCCCATTCGAATATCGAATATTACATTTCGAAATTGAATGTGATATAAAATACATAGCTAAACATTCTATTATTCGAACAAATATTTTCGGATTTTATTGGAAAATTCGAAATTCGAAAATAGAATGTTAGAATGTTATATAAACATTCAAAATTCGATTCGAACGAACAAATGTATCAAAATTCGTTTTAAATTTTAAATTTTTACAAACATTCACCCATCCCTAGTTGGTAACATGCTGCTATTGGGGGAGCAGCAAAACCTGATGTAGAGATCTGATTCAAAGGCACACATAGCTGTGTTCTTTGTTGCAATGACGGAAGATTTACCAAGACAGAACTTTCCCCAGACTTTTCGGGTTTTTGTGGATGCTGAACGACAAAAGGATTTTGGATTGTTAAGTGTTTACACAATGATTATTTATTAGATTTTGGGGTTGTCTTGCAATGAGATGTTTTGTATCCAGCTGTTTTCTCAGTATGGTGCTTTTGATATTTCCTTTTTGTCTCTGAGTCACAATGTTATCAGAATGGAACCGTTTGGAATAAGAATTTGAGGAGTTTAGTCATTTTTATAGCTGCTACCCAACCCAGCCAGGATATATATTTATTCTGCCAAGCTGTTAAGTCTTGTTTAATATTAGTAAGAAGTTTGATAAAGTTGTTATTATAGAGCTCCTCTACAGAGTGGGAAAGTTGGAATCCCTAAGCATTTAATCATCTGGGTGTTGATTTAGTAATTAAAGTGTTGTTTAACCCCTTAGTGACCACAGCACTTTTCAATTTTCTTACTGTTAAGGACAAGGGCTATTTTTACATTTTTGCGGTATTTGTGTTTAGCTGTAATTTTCCTCTTACTCATTTACTGTAACCACACATATTATATACCTTTTTTACCATTAAATGGACTTTCTAAAGATACCATTACCTTCATCATATCTTATAATTTACTATAAAAACACACTTTTTCTAACTTTGACCCCCAAAATCTGTTACACATCTACAACCACCAAAAAACACCCATGCTAAATAGTTTCAAAATTTTGTCCTGAGTTTAGAAATACCCAATGTTTACATGTTCTTTGCTTTTTTTGCAAGTTATAGGACAATAAGTACAAGTAGCACTTTGCTATCTCCAAACCATTTTTTTTCTTCAAAATTAGCGATAGTTACATTGGAACACTGATATCTGTCAGGAATTCCCGAATAACCCTTCACATGTATATATTTTATTTTAGTAGACAACACAAAGTATTGATCTAGGCCCATTTTGGTATCTTTCATGCCACCATTTCACTGCCAAATGCGATCAAATAAAAAAAATCTTTAACTTTTTCACTAACTTTAGGTTTCTCACTGAACTTATTTACAAACAGCTTGTGCAATTATGGCACAAATGGTTGTAAATGCTTCTCTGGGATCCCCTTTGTTCAGAAATAGCAGACATATATGGCTTTGGTGTTGATTTTTGGTAATTAGAAGGCCGCTAAATGCCGCTGCGCACCCCACTTGAAATATACCCAGCAGTTAAGGGGTTAATTAGGTAGCTTGTAGGGTTAATTTTAGCTTTAGTGTAGAGATCAGCCTTCCACCTGACATATCCCACCCCCTGATCCCTCCTTGAGCCCCCTAAAACTGCTCTCTTCCCTCCCCCACCTCACAATTGTCATCGCCATCTTAGAAAGTCTGCCAGTACTAAAATAAAAAGCCTTTTTTTTTTTTGTTTATATTGAGTCTGCAGTCCCCCCCCCCTTAGCCCCCAACTTCCATGATCCCCCCCATACAGCTCTCTAACCCTCCCTCCTCTACCTATTTGCCGCCATCTTGGGTACTGGCAGCTATCTGCCAGTACCCAGTTTCCCGAAAAAAATAAATGTTTTTTTTTATATATAGAATAAATGTTTTTCTGTATTGTAGCAGCCCCCCCTTAATACCCTACCTCCCTCCCCCTCCCAGATCCCTTGCCCAATATTAATTCTCCCCTCCCTCTCCCTCCTTCCCATACATTTTCAGTTATTAATGTAAATGTGGTGCACGCGCATCCCCCCCCCCCCCCGCTCGCTCCCGCCACCTTGCGCACACTTGTGGAGGACAGGATCCGGAACAAACCATCGATGGGCCACCCACCCGCCTCCCTGGTATGGCTCCCAACAACAATCTGCACCATCGATGGCTGATGCAGAGAGTGCCACAGAGTGGCTCTCTCTGTATTCGTGGCTAAAATAAGGGTATTGCAGGATGCCTCAATATCGAGGCATCACTGCAATACCCTGAAAGCGTCTGGAAGCGATGACAATGCTTGAAACCCCAGAGGAGGTGTCAGGCATGTCCTTTGTCCTTAACTGACACTTTTTGTAGGACGTGCCTGAAACGTCCTTGGTCATTACGGGATTAATATAATGTATAATTGTCGCAGGTGTGCTAACATTTAACATTTCTGATTTGTCTATGTTTATCAAGAAGTTAGATCACAAGCTATATTCTGCTATTTCTCTCCAGAAATTCTAGGGATAAGGTAGGGTTAGTAATACATAGAAGGATATCCTCTACAAACTTGGATATCTTATATTCTGATTTGACAATTGTTAAGCCTTGTATTTGTGTGTTTTCCTAAAATTCTGCTCGCTAGTATTTCAATAGTGAACACAAACAGGATTGGAGATGGGGGCCAACCCTGCCTGATACTGTTCCTTACAGTAAAATAGTTCGACATTTCTCGAATTACTTTTATTTGCACTTTTGGACAATTATAAAGGGTGAGTATACGGTAGACTAGTGTTATGGCGTCAGTGAACAAAGAATCATTTAGCCTCCAGTTAAATCTAGAACTGGGCCAATTTAATTAGCTGCATGGTCAGACCATGTAATTTGTGAAATATGCAAAGAGGATACATAGTTAAACCCTTGGTGATTTGTAAGAATATAGTCTAGTTGTGAGTATTTTGAAAAGGGTTGAGAAAATAAAGTATAATCTCTGATTTAGGGGTGTTGTATTCTCCGTATATCCAACATATGTAGTGCATGAGGTGATTTACTTATTGAGCGGATTACTGTCTTGGGAGCATTTGGTCACCTTTTGGAGCTATCTAAACTTTGTTCTAGTGGTAAATTAAAATCTCCCCCATATATAGAGGACCTTTGTCCACTTCCAATAATTTATTAGTGCTATATTGAAAAAAATAGAATGTCTTGTATTTGGGGTAAAAAGATTAGCTATAGTGATAGGGCTGCCATAGAGGAGACCCACTATAATCAACAGTCTGCCCTCATCATCTCCATGTTGAGACATTAGAGGGAAAGGTACATTTATTCTAATTAAGATTGCCACCCCATTATGTTTATTCTTGTTTGAGTCAAAGTAATGTAAGGGGTAGTAATATAGAGGGATTTTGGGTTCTCTAGCCGATTGAAAATGGTTTTTGGGGAGTATGACAATGGCGGCTTCTTTTTTTTTATAAAAATCATGTAGTGCCATTGATTTTTTGGGGGGGAGGAAGCCCTTGCCATTTTGTGTAAGAATTGACACTTGTTGTTGTGACTGTTTAATTACCTTAGAACTCATGACTGCAGTGTGTTATAGGATTCGTGGGGTCCGTCTATCGTGCCTGATATATGAAAGTTTTACCTGGTTGATTTATATTTTTGTATGTCCTAAAACGTTTAGAAGGTAGAAATCAGTATAACATGAAAAAGTATTACATAATATTCAGATGATAGTCAAAAAAACGGAAACATAAATATTATTTCTAAGAGTAGTTCAAGCTTATTATAACCATTTTTGTAAATGACCGAACTTGTCATGTATTAAAAATTCAAAGAGGTAAAAACATAACCTGAAAATGACAGTAAAACATAATTGGAAAGGGGTATAAGAAAAGGGTTCTCTAGTCTAGAAGCATCCAGACTAAGGTAGTTGGTCCTGGTAAAATCAAACAACAATGTTAGTTAGAACATAATTAAATGTTTAAATGAGAGACATATGGGTTATGAAGGACCCCTGAAAAACCTTAAAACGTTAAACACATAGGACTAGATTACAAGTGGAGCGCTAAATTATTGCGCACCCCCAAATTATAGCGCTTATATAATTAACCAGAGATCAGATCTCTGGTTAGTTTTATAGTGTCCCCCAAATGCCCTTAAAATCAAGAGTTAGTTTTCTTTTTAAAAATAAAAAAATGTAGCTTTAAAAAAAAAAAAAAAAACTGTACATAGCAGTTTTTGGTGGCTAAAATCAGCGGCTGTGGGGTGTTAGAAAAAAAAAAAATAGCACTGAAAAGTGCCTTTACATTGCAGTGTATGGAAACTGTGTGTTCCTAGTAAATGTATATGTCTATGCTTATATACATATATATTTATGTGTTAGTATATACACATATTAACACATAAATATATATATATCATCATATACATATATATTTACACTTTGATGCCATCGCTGCACTACTTACCTCTTTCCTGCACAAGGTTCTCATGCAGTGCACAAGGTCCTCATGCCGTTTGGCATGAGAATGAGGCTCCCATAGGAGCCTATGGAAGTACGTTCTAGTGAGCACAATGCTTCCCAGCAATGCGAACGCCAGCTCGCGTTCGGATTGCTGTCAACTTGTAATACCAGCACACATTAGCGTGCGCTGGTATTAGTGGAGCATTAATATCTCTTTCAAGAAAGTTATATTTAGCACTACACTTGTATTCTGGCCCAAAAAGGTATTTGGTGAAGATACATTTTTAAAATATGAATACAAACAGTATAACTGCATTAGATAGCAAGAGTTGTTCCTAGTTAGGCAACTAGAGTTTATCAGTCTCAGATGAGGTTGCTGTTGGCTTCTCACAATTGGAAGTCTTCCTGGATTTCTTATTTTGGGCTTCTTGCCAGGGTTGTCTCTGAGATTTAGGATTTGAATGTTCCATGGGTTTCAGAGGATGAGATGAGGTTTGAGTAGAGCTATTAGGTGATGTTGGTTGTAGTGGTTGGAGGTTAAGTTTCTCGCAGGAACACAGCGATGTCATTAGGATGTTTACATATGTATATTATTACGGCTGCCTTGAGCACTGAGATATGTATAGGAAAACCCCACCTATAATAGGTTATGGTCCCTTAATATCGGTGTTAAGGGATGGAAAGGTTGGAAAATATTTAGATAGGTCTCACTTGGAATTGAAATTGTGGTTTCTTCCTAGCATGTTGTAGTATCTGTTCTTTGAGCTGGAACTGCAGAATCCAAATGATCACATCTCTAGATGGTTGGGTTTAGGCTTCTGTGTCCTGTGAGCTCTTTCAATATAAATATGATTAAGCCAGGAGGAATCATCATCTGTTAAGATTTTGAAGATATCCATGATGTAAACGTCAAGTATGTCAAAGGTGATGTCCTCTGGGATACCCCCGATGCAGAGATTATTCCTCCAACTTTAATTCTCCAAGTTGTCAAGTTTATCATACAGCTCTTCAATAGATACATCATGTGGCTTTATATGTTTTGTAGCTTTCTCAATATCAGTGGCAAACATTTCCCTTTCATTTTAAAATGCCTCCACCCAGAAGCCCAGTTCATTCATATCCGACCTGATAGTGGCTACTTCAGCCTTGATACATTGGCCCATATTTATCAAGCTCCGTACAGAGCTTGAAGGGCCGTGTTTCTGGCGAGTCCTCAGACTCACCAGAAACACAAGTTATGAAGCAGCGGTCTAAAGACCGCTGCTCCATAACCCTGTCCGCCTGCTCTGAGTAGGCGGACAGGAATCACTGGAAATCAACCCGATCGAATACGATCGGGTTGATTGACACCTCCCTGCTGGCGGCAAGTCAGCAGGGGGCGGCGTTGCACCAGCAGCTCTTGTGAGCTGCTGGTGCAATGTTAAATGCAGAGAGCGTATTGCTCTCCGCATTTAGCGAGGTCTTGCGGACCTGATCCGCAGTGTCGGATCAGGTCCGCAAGACCTTTGATACATTGGGGCCATTGAGTGATTTTCTGCATCATATCTTCCATATGGGATTTAGTGGGAAGAGGTCTTCTTTAGTGAGATATACCTTTTGATCTCTTGAGAAAATATCCAACATTAAGGCGGGATTCCACCCTGGGATCAGTAGTTCTGAAGTATGTTCTTAACTCATTTATTCAATAGGTTTAAAATAGTTATGCACAGGAGTAGATATATTGGGCAGGATTTTTGAGTTTTGTCCTTTTTAGTTATCTCGCATACGGACATGGAGGCTGCAGTCCTTCAATATAGTAAGGCAGGAGAAATTATTTGTAGTGTTCTCAGACAATGACATAACCACTAAAATAATCTTTCATCCTATCACGTGATCATATTATCAGGACTAGGTATCCTTATTTTCTTGTTTATAAAGGATAGGTCCCTTTAAATGTATTAGTGGATTCAAGACCACTCAGCAAATAGAGACCTGCCGCCACATGGCAATATATCAAACACAATAGATCAAATACTCTGGTATGCATCTGACGGATTAGTGATGTTATTGAATTTTAAAACTAGAAGTATACAGCTTATAAAGAGCTAGCAGTCCTGTGTGTAAATAGCTGTTCATATTGGAAGATTCCTGAGACTTTCTGTAATTGTGTTTCCTGCTAGTATCACTTTATTTGACCAGAGCTGGAGCATTTAGTGTAATGTAGTGTCATTTATTAACCGTGTGATAGTATTTACATGGATATGTGATAGTGTGAGTTGTGCAGTCACTTGCCTGATTTCATGTAGTGTCTCACGGATGCTGTAAGATTGCATTCACCATCTTTATTATGCTGCGACCTAATGCCTATAGCTGGATACCGGGGGTTACCGGGTGGCGGTTTGCTTCTAGAGGGTAGCCGAGATACCTTGGTGCGAGTTTACCGCATTTATGCCCATCTAAGGGTCATTTTGTGAACTCCGATGCAGAGACTAATGCAGCTACAGGGCCTCTAAATCTGGAGCTCATTCACACAGCGGCGATTCGAGCACGCTGCCTGTTGCTATGGTTTTATTACATTTTTGTTATGGATTTTATCTCTGTAAATTATATTTTATTAATAAAAAAGAATTGTTGTGGGCTGGAATTACCTTGTTAGGCAGAGTCAGACTGATATACTTCAGAAAAGTTATTCGCTGTAAAAAGCACAATTGTTCTAAAAGAAGCTACTACCAGGTGGTAACCAGGCCATTGACCAAGTCACGAGCTGTTGTTTGTTCCTGGCAGATTGCTTCTCTTTCTGTTTGTAAGACCAGGAATCTTTTTATCTGTATGAAGATGTTC
Organism: Bombina bombina; assembly: GCF_027579735.1. Classification (NCBI taxonomy): domain Eukaryota; kingdom Metazoa; phylum Chordata; class Amphibia; order Anura; family Bombinatoridae; genus Bombina; species Bombina bombina. Next base: position 33,648,183 of record NC_069500.1, on the reverse strand, counting down.
TGTTTATACATTAGCTTAGGAAGTTAGATAATGAATATTAAAACATATTTTGGGAGATGCTTTGCTCTAGATTAGGTGTAGAACCAGATAGCAGACCTTCAGCCCTGTATTAGGTTGGGCGAAGAACCAAGTAGCAGACCTCTGGCCCTGTTTAGGTTTTGTTTCATGCCCCACAAAAATAATATCAGTGTGCAATGAGAGCTGCCTGTAATATAGATGAGCTGCACATTGTAGTGTCACATTAGCATAAAAAAGGTTTGGTACTTATGCTAAAATCCAGGGTGGGAGAGGCATTTGCCCAAGCTTGCCCCTCCGAATGCCAATTTGAGTGTTTTTTTTTTTTTAAATAATTAGAGAAGTTTGTAGTGATTTCTAATTAGCAAGAATAAAGCTTCATAATTATTGAACAGGAAACTAGTACATTCTGCTTTTACTCAGAAATACCCTGTATACCCTGTTACCAATGCACCAGAGGATTCTGGGTAAGATATACAAATCAGATATTCAGCAAAAACCAAAACCACTTCTGGACAGGTTTTGTTCTCATTAGAACTCTTCAGCAGAAGATAGGTTTTTCAGTTGCTGCTAAAATATAATTTTTGTTTTAAAAGGACAGGAAAAAATAATCTTCTGTAGAAGAGTTCTAATGAGAACAAAACAGCTGTCCAGAAGTGGTTTTGTTTTTGCTGCACTCACCGCAATAGGAGACTGCTGTGTTTTAATCTAATATCAGAAGCAAAAAGCCTGAGATGTTGCATATCTAATTTGCATATCTTACCCACAATCCTCTGGTGCATTGGTAACAGTGTATACAGGGTATTTCTGGGTAAAAAGCAAGCAGGGATTCTTGCCTAGATGTGTTTATTTCCTGTGCAATAATTCTGTTGCTTTATTTTTATGAAATGGAGTATTTTAATCTCATGCTTTTATCTCCTCTACAATTTAAATGAATATCAACTAGCAAGAGCAACAAGGATGGTTATAATATTTGCAGGTCCTAACTCCAAGTGACTTAGTAAGGGTACATATGGAGGCCTAAGTCTCTAGTAAGTCATGTGACTTGAAGGGTTTCTCAAGTCAAAATTAAACTTTTGTGATTTAGATAGAGAATGCAATTTTAAACGACTTTCCAATTTACTTCCATTGACACTTTTTGAGTCACCAGCTCCTACTGAGCATGTACAAGAATTTACAGAATATACGTATATGCATTTGTGATTGGCTGATGGCTGTCACATGATACAGGAGGAGTGGAAATAGACATAACTTTAAAATGTGTCTTTTTATCATGCATTTGTTCATTATGCAAATCTACTGCATTTACTGGTCCTTCAATAAGGTACATGTGGAGACCTGATTGTCTGGTAACGTATGGCACATCAAGTCACATAGACATTTAGCAGTGGTAAATGGAGACCTCCTTGTTTGTTTAAGTGACCACCAAGGGACATAGGTAGGGTGCAGAGGTACAGGTATGGGACCTCATTGTTTACTAACTTAACTTAGGTTAACATGGGTCATTGTATGCTACCTTAGATGACTAGCAAGGGACATAGCAGGGGACCTCACTGTCTGCTAACACTGGTGAACACAAAGTGACATAGCAAGGTTACAGGGGTACAGTCAAGAACCCTCATTGTCTGTTAGGATGCAGGGGTACAAGGGGACCTCACTGTTTGCTAACTCAGGTGAGCACCAAGTGACATAGCCCGGGTGCAGGGGTATAAAGGGACCTTGCTGTCTGCTAACTCAGGTGAGCACCAACTGACATAGCAAGGGTGCAGGGGTACAAAGGGACCTTACTGTTTGCTAACTCAGGTGAGCACCAAGTGATATATTCGCTTATTCTCCCCTCTCTCTGTACGTGTTGCAGTCATATACCGACCCCCTGGCTCCTCAACACAATTTCTAGATCACTTGGCTGCCTGGCTACCCTATTTCCTTTCCTCAGACACCCCTGCCCTCATTCTTGGCGACTTCAACATCCCCCTTAACAATCCCACTGCCTCATCTGCTAAACAACTTCTGCAACTCACTTCCTCTTTCGGTCTGTCACAATGGACTGATTCCCCCACTCACAAAGACGGTCACTCTCTTGACCTGATCTTTAGCTATCGATGCACTCTCTCAAACTTCTCAAACTCCCCTTTTCCTCTTTCTGACCACCATCTCCTTACCTGCAACATATCATCCCTTCCTACAACTCTCCCACCTTCTATTCCTCACACCAAACTTCACAGAAGCATTAGGTCTTTAGATTAGCAACAACTTGCTAATTCCCTTAAACCGCTCCTCTCATCCTTCTCCTCCTTTTCCTGCCCTGAACAATCTATCTGCCACTATAATTCCAACCTTATATCCGTCCTTGACAATCTCGCCCCTCTTACCACTGCTCTGTAATCACACACTCATCCCCAGCCCTGGCATACTCCTCTGACACGGTACCTACGCAGATGTTCCTGTACTGCTGAACGGCATTAGAGAAAATCACGGAGTTCAGCTGATTTTCTTCATTACAAATTCATCTTGAACTACTACTACTCTGCCCTTAATCTCCACAAGCAACACTACTTCTCTACTCTTATCTCTAATCTTTCTTCAAACCCAAAACGTCTGTTCTCCACTTTCAATACTCTCCTCCGCCCTCCCCCACTTCCTAATACAACTTCTCTGTCAGCTCAAGACTTTGCCAGTCACTTCATTAACAAAATTGACTCTATCAGACATGAAATCAGCTCTCAACATAATTCCATTCTCTCCCCCCCCTCAAATACTCTCACTCAACCACAACCCTCATAACCTGAAACTTAGTTCATTCTCCCCTGTTACCGAGGAAGAAGTTTCGGAACTTATACTGCGCTCTCACCTCACTACCTGTCCCCTTGACCCTATCCCCTCACAGCTGCTCCCCTCTCTCTCTGCTACCTTTACGCCTATACTAACACACATTTTCAACCTCTCCCTCAGCACTGGTACATTTCCCTCATCGATGAAACATGCACTGGTCACACCTATCCTCAAAAAACCTTCCCTTGATCCTACCTCCCCATCCAACTACCGCCCTATTTCCCTCCTCCCTCTTGCTTCAAAGCTTCTCGAAAAACTAGTATATGCACGCCTATCCCATTTCCTTACGTTAAACTCCCTTCTTGACCCGCTGCAATCTGGATTTCGTCCCTATCACTCCACAGAGACAGTTATTTTTAAGGTCACCAATGACCTACTTACAGCTAAATCAAAAGGCCACTTCTCTCTGCTTATCCTCCTTGATCTGTCCGCAGCCTTTGACACTGTCGACCACCCTCTTTTGCTCCAAACCCTCCAATCCTTCGGCATCTGTGACACAGCCCTTTCATGGCTCTCTTCCTACCTGTCAAACCGTACCTTCAGTGTAGCCTTCTCTGGGGCCTCCTCTGCCCCGTCACCACTTTCTGTCGGAGTACTGCAAGGCTCTGTCCTCAGTCCCCTTCTCTTCTCAATCTATACGTCATCACTAGGTTCCCTAATTAAGTCCCACGGTTTCCAATATAATTTGTATGCCGATGACACCCAAATCTACTTCTCTGCACCAGACCTATCTCCTTCCTTGCTAACCCGTGTCACTAACTGTCTTTCTCACATCTCTTCCTGGATGTCCTCTCACTACCTCAAGCTAAATCTCTCCAAAACTGAGCTCCTCATTTTCCCCCCTTCTTCTAAAATCTCCACCCACAATATCTCTACAGGGAGTGCAGAATTATTAGGCAAGTTGTATTTTTGAGGATTAATTTTATTACTGAACAACAACCATGTTCTCAATGAACCCAAAAAACTCATTAATATCAAAGCTGAATATTTTTGGAAGTAGTTTTAATTTGTTTTTAGTTTTAGCTATTTTAGGGGATATATGTGTGTGCAGGTGACTATTACTGTGCATAATTATTAGGCAACTTAACAAAAAACAAATATATACCCATTTCAATTATTTATTTTTACCAGTGAAACCAATATAACATCTCAACATTCACAAATATACATTTCTGACATTCAAAAACAAAACAAAAACAAATCAGTGACCAATATAGCCACCTTTCTTTGCAAGGACACTCAAAAGCCTGCCATCCATGGATTCTGTCAGTGTTTTGATCTGTTCACCATCAACATTGCGTGCAGCAGCAACCACAGCCTCCCAGACACTGTTCAGAGAGGTGTACTGTTTTCCCTCCTTGTAAATCTCACATTTGATGATGGACCACAGGTTCTCAATGGGGTTCAGATCAGGTGAACAAGGAGGCCATGTCATTAGATTTTCTTCTTTCATACCCTTTCTTGCCAGCCAAGCTGTGGAGTACTTGGACGCGTGTGATGGAGCATTGTCCTGTATGAAAATCATGTTTTTCTTGAAGGATGCAGACTTCTTCCTGTACCACTGCTTGAAGAAGGTGTCTTCCAGAAACTGGCAGTAGGACTGGGAGTTGAGCTTGACTCCATCCTCAACCCGAAAAGGCCCCACAAGCTCATCTTTGATGATACCAGCCCAAACCAGTACTCCACCTCCACCTTGCTGGCGTCTGAGTCGGATTGGAGCTCTCTGCCCTTTACCAATCCAGCCACGGGCCCATCCATCTGGCCCATCAAGACTCACTCTCATTTCATCAGTCCATAAATTCTAGGAAAAATCAGTCTTGAGATATTTCTTGGCCCAGTCTTGACGTTTCAGCTTGTGTGTCTTGTTCAGTGGTGGTCGTCTTTCAGCCTTTCTTACCTTGGCCATGTCTCTGAGTATTGCACACCTTGTGCTTTTGGGCACTCCAGTGATGTTGCAGCTCTGAAATATGGCCAAACTGGTGGCAAGTGGCATCTTGGCAGCTGCACGCTTGACTTTTCTCAGTTCATGGGCAGTTATTTTGCGCCTTGGTTTTTCCACATGCTTCTTGCGACCCTGTTGACTATTTTGAATGAAACGCTTGATTGTTCGATGATCACGCTTCAGAAGCTTTGCAATTTTAAGAGTGCTTCATCCCTCTGCAAGATATCTCACTATTTTTGACTTTTCTGAGCCTGTCAAGTCCTTCTTTTGACCCATTTTGCCAAAGGAAAGGAAGTTGCCTAATAATTATGCACACCTGATATAGGGTGTTGATGTCATTAGACCACACCCCTTCTCATTACAGAGATGCACATCACCTAATATGCTTAATTGGTAGTAGGCTTTCGAGCCTATACAGCTTGGAGCAAGACAACATGCATAAAGAGGATGATGTGGTCAAAATACTATTAATTCTGCACTCCCTGTATAACTGTCGACAACTCCATCATTACCCCTACCCCGCATGCCCAATGTCTCGGGGTCACATTTGACTCAGATCTTTCGTTCACTCCTCACATTCAGTCCTTGGCTAAGGCCTGCCGCTTCCACCTTAAAAACATCTCTAAAATTAGACACTTCCTTACACAAGACACAACTAAGATTTTAATCCACTCTCTCATTCTTTCCCGACTTGATTACTGTAACTCTGTCCTCTCTGGTCTCCCCACCTGCCGCCTAGCTCCTTTACAATCCATAATGAATTCCTCTGCCAGACTCATCTTCCTTACACGTCACTCTTCATCTGCTGCACCTCTCTGCCAATCCCTTCACTGGCTTCCTCTTGCCTCTAGGATCAAACACAAAACTCTCACTCTTACATGCAAAGCCCTCAACTGCACTGCTCCCCCCTACATCTCAGACCTTGTCTCCAGATACTCTCCCTCCCGTCCCCTTCGCTCTACTCATGACCTCCTACTCTCCTCCTCTCTTGTCACCTCATCACACTCCTGTTTACAGGACTTCTCCAGACTGGCTCCCATCTTGTGGAACTCTCTGCCTCGCTCCACAAGACTCTCTTCTAGTTTTAAAAGCTTCAAGTGCTCCCTAAAGACTCTACTGTTCAGGGACGCATACGACCTACGCTAACCTTTCCTAATACAAGTTCCTCTCCTCCACTGCAATCCCCTGAACCCCCTTAGCATGTAAGCCTAAAAGTCCAGCTGTTTGTAGATCACCTTCTTAAGAGCTGACTACAACAGTGCAACTCTTAGCAGGGCCCTCTACCCTATGATTGTTTTGTTGTACTCCCCCTTTGTTTATGGGGCTGCGGAATCTGTTGGCGCTCTACAAATAACCGATAATAATAATAATAATAATAAAAAATAATAATAACATAGCCAGGGTGCAGGGGTATAAAGGGACCTTACTGTCTGCTAACTCAGGTGAGCACCAAGTGACATAGCAAGGGAGAATATGTACAAAGGAACCTTACTGTCTGCTAACTCAGATGAGCACCAAGTGACATAGGGGGGTAGTTATCAACGTGTCAACTTTCCTGCCTTCGCAGGCCCAATACGCCCGCCTAAGCTCGCCTACCTTCGCCGCCGCGGACCTGAAAAAAATACGCCTAAATTATCAAGTAAAGCTGTCAAAAAGCAGCGGGGCGATGAGCAGCGGACTGTGAGAGTTATCACTCATCCGATCTCGCTGCTCTTCGGCTGTTTGACAGCTTTCTTGCTAGCCTGTCACTAAGCACCCACACTAGACTACACTGTTCTACCCCCTATACCGGCGCCCCCGGAGCCCCCCGCAACTAAATAAAGTTACTAACCCCTAAACCGCCGCTCTTAGAACCCGCCGTAAGTCTTATAAATGTATTAACCCCTAAACCGCCGCTCCCTGACACCGCTGACACCTACATTATACCTAGTAACCCCTATCCTGCCCCCCTATACCGTCGCCCTCTATAATAAAGTTATTAACCCCTATCCTGCTGATCCCGCACCTCGCCGCAAATAAATAGTTTAACCCCTAAACCGCCACTCCCTGAACCTGCCGCAACCTATATTAAATTTATTAACCCCTATCCTGCCCCCCCTACACCGTCGCCACCTATAATAAATTTATTAACCCCTATCCTGCCCCCCACTACACCGCCGCCACTGTAATAAAATTATTAACCCCTAAACCTAAGTCTAACACTAACCCTAACACCCCCCTAACTTAAATATTCATTAAATAAATCTAAATAATATTTCTATTATTAACTAAATTAATCCTATTTAAAACTAAATACTTACCTATAAAATAAACCCTAATATAGCTACAATATAAATAATAATTATATTGTAGCTATCTTAGGATTTATTTTTATTTTACAGGTACCTTTCAATTTATTTTAACTAGGTACAATAGCTATTAAATAGTTATTAACTATTTAATAGCTTACCTAGCTAAAATAAAGAGAAATTTACCTGTAAAATGAAAACTAACCTAAGTTACAATTACACCTAACACTACACTACACTTAAATAAATTATTCATATTTAAAACTAAATACTTACCTGTAAAATAAACCCTAAGATAGCTACAATATAATTAATAATTACATTGTAGCTATCTTAGGATTTATATTTATTTTACAGGTAACTTTGTATTTATTTTAGCTAGTTTGAATAGTTATTAAATAGTTATTAACTATTTAATAACTACCTAGCTAAAAGAAATACAAAATTACCTGTAAAATAAATCCTAACCTAAGTTACAATTAAACCTAACACTACACTATCATTAAATAAATTAAATAAACTACCTACAAATAACTACAATTAAATACAATTACATAAACTAGCTAAAGTACAAAAAATAAAAAAAGCTAAGTTACAAAAAATAAAAAAAATAAGTTACAAACATTTAAAAAAATATTACAACAATTTTAAGCTACTTACATCTAATCTAAGCCCCCTAATAAAATAACAAACCCCCCCAAAATAAAAAAAATGCCCTACCCTATTCTACATTAAAAAAGTTCAAAGCTCTTTTACCTTACCAGCCCTTAAAAGGGCCTTTTGTGGGGGCATGCCCCAAAGAGTTCAGCTCTTTTGCCTGTAAAAGAAAAATACAACCCCCCCAACATTAAAACCCACCACCCACATACCCCTAATCTAACCCAAACCCCCCTTAAAATAACCTAACACTAATCCCCTGAAGATCATCCTACCTTTAGTCGTCTTCACTCAGCCGAGACACCAATGGAACTGAAGAGGACATCCGGACCGGCAGAAGTGATCATCCAAGGGGCGCTGAAGAAATCTTCCATCCGATGAAGTGATCCTCCAAGCGGCGCTGAAGAAATCTTCCATCCGGGAGAGGTCATCTTCCAAGAGGCGCTGAAGAAGTCTTCTATCCGGGCGAGGTCATCTTCGAAGCCAGGTCATGAATCTTCATCCCGCCAACGCGGAACATCCTTCTTTTCCGACGGACTACCGACGAATTGGCTGATAGGATTCTATCAGCCAATCGGAATTAAGGTAGGAAAATTCTGATTGGCTGATGGAATCAGCCAATCAGATTCAAGTTCAATCCGATTGGCTGATCCAATCAGCCAATCAGATTGAGTTCGCATTCTATTGGCTGTTCCGATCAGCCAATAGAATGCGAGCTCAATCTATTCCGATTGGCTGATAGAATCCTATCAGCCAATCGGAATTGAAGGGACGCCATCTTGGATGACGTCCCTTAAAGGAGCCTTCATTCGTCGGTAGTCCGTTGGGAAAGAAGGATGTTCCGCGTCGGCGGGATGAAGATTCAAGACCCGGCTTCGAAGATGACCTCGCCCGGATAGAAGACTCCTTCAGCGCCTCTTGGAAGATGACCTCGCCCGGATGGAAGATTTCTTCAGCGCCGCTTGGAGGATCACTTCATCGGATGGAAGATTTCTTCAGCGCCCCTTGGATGATCACTTCTGCCGGTCTGGATGTCCTTTTCAGTTCCATCGGTGGCTCGGCTGAGTGAAGACGACTAAAGGTAGGATGATCTTCAGGGGATTAGTGTTAGGTTATTTTAAGGGGGGTTTGGGTTAGATTAGGGGTATGTGGGTGGTGGGATTTAATGTTTGGGGGGGTTGTATTTTTCTTTTACAGGCAAAAGAGCTGAACTCTTTGGGGCATGCCCCCACAAAAGGCCCTTTTAAGGGCTGGTAAGGTAAAAGAGCTTTGAACTTTAATGTAGAATAGGGTAGGGCATTTTTTTATTTTGGGGGGGGTTTGTTATTTTATTAGGGGGCTTAGATTAGGTTTAAGTAGCTTAAAATTGTTGTAATATTTTTTTAAATGTTTGTAACTTATTTTTTTTATTTTTTGTAACTTAGCTTTTTTTATTTTTTGTACTTTAGTTAGTTTATGTAATTGTATTTAATTGTAGTTATTTGTAGGTAGTTTATTTAATTTATTTAATGATAGTGTAGTGTTAGGTTTAATTGTAACTTAGGTTAGGATTTATTTTACAGGTAATTTTGTATTTCTTTTAGCTAGGTAGTTATTAAATAGTTAATAACTATTTAATAACGATTCAAACTAGCTAAAATAAATACAAAGTTACCTGTAAAATAAATATAAATCCTAAGATAGCTACAATGTAATTATTAATTATATTGTAGCTATCTTAGGGTTTATTTTACAGGTAAGTATTTAGTTTTAAATAGGAATAATTTATTTAAGTGTAGTGTAGTGTTAGGTGTAATTGTAACTTAGGTTAGTTTTTATTTTACAGGTAAATTTCTCTTTATTTTAGCTAGGTAAGCTATTAAATAGTTAATAACTATTTAATAGCTATTGTACCTAGTTAAAATAAATTGAAAGGTACCTGTAAAATAAAAATAAATCCTAAGATAGCTACAATATAATTATTATTTATATTGTAGCTATATTAGGGTTTATTTTATAGGTAAGTATTTAGTTTAAAATAGGATTAACTTAGTTAATAATAGAAATATTATTTAGATTTATTTAATGAATATTTAAGTTAGGGGGGTGTTAGGGTTAGTGTTAGACTTAGGTTTAGGGGTTAATAATTTTATTACAGTGGCGGCGGTGTAGTGGGGGGCAGGATAGGGGTTAATAAATTTATTATAGGTGGCAACGGTGTAGGGGGGCAGGATAGGGATTAATAAATTTAATATAGGTTGCGGCAGGGTCAGGGAGCGGCGGTTTAGGGGTTAATAGGTATAGAGTAGCTTGCGGTGGGCTCCGGGAGCGGCGGTTTAGGGGTTAATAGGTATAGAGTAGCTTGCGGTGGGCTCCGGGAGCGGCGGTTTAGGGGGTAATAACTTTATTTAGTTGCGGCGGTGTAGGGGGGACAGATTAGTTGTGTTTAGACTCAGGGTACATGTTAGGGTATTAGGTGTAGACAGCTCCCATAGAAATCAATCGGATGTCTGTCAGCAGCGAACTTGTACTTTCGCTATGGTCAGACTCCCATTGATTCCTATGGGATCCGCCGCCTCCAGGGTGGCGGATTGAAAACCAGGTACGCTGGGCCGTAAAAGTGCTGAGCGTACCTGCTAGTTTTTTGATAACTAGCAAAAGTAGTCAGATTGTGCCGCACTTGTGTGCGGAACATCTGGAGTGACGTAAGAATCGATCTGTGTCGGACTGAGTCCGGCGGATCGAAGTTTACGTCACAAAATTCTACTTTTGCTGGTCTGTAGCCTTTGATAACTAAGGCGAATCAGCCTCGCCACAAATACGCTGCGGAATTCCAGCGTATTTGAGGTTGACGGCTTGATAACTACCCCCCATAGTAAGGGTAAAGATGTACAAAGGGACCTTACTGTCTGCTAACTCAGGTGAGCACCAAGTGACATAGTAAGGGTACGGGAGTACAAGGGGACCTTACTGTCTGCTAACTCAGGTGAGCAACAAGTGACATAGCAAGGGGGAATATGTACAAAGCAACCTTACTGTCTGCTAACTCAGATGAGCACCAAGTGACATAGCAAGGGTTAAGATGTACAAAGGGACCTTACTGTCTGCTAACGCAGGTGAGCACCAAGTGACATAGCAAGGGTGAATATGTACAAAGGGACCTTACTGTCTGCTAACTCAGGTGAGCACCAAGTGACATAGCAATGGTGAAGATGTACAAAGGGACCTTACTGTCTGCTAACTCAGGTGAGCACCAAGTGACATAGCAAGGGTGCAGGGGTATAAAGGGACCTTACTGTCTGCTAACTCAGGTGAGCACCAAGTGACATAGCAAGAGTGCAGGGGTATAAAGGGACCTTACTGTCTGCTAACTCAGGTGAGCACCAAGTGACATAGCAAGGGTGCAGGAGTATAAAGGGACCTTACTGTCTGCTAATTCAGGTGAGCAACAAGTGACATAGCAAGGGTGAAGATGTACAAAAGTTCCTTACTGTCTGCTAACTCAGATGAGCACCAAGTTACATAGCAAGGGTACAGGAGTACAAGAGGACCCTACTGTCTGCTAACTCAGGTGAGCAACAAGTGACATAGCAAGGGTGAAGATGTACAAAGGGACCTTACTGTCTGCTAACTCAGGTGAGCACCAAGTGACATAGCAAGGATACAGGTATACAAAGGGACCTTACTGTCTGCTAACTCAGGTGAGCACCAAGTGACATAGTAAGGGTACAGGAGTACAAGGGACCTTACTGTCTGCTAGCTCAGGTGAGCACCAAGTGACATAGCAAGGGTACAGGAGTACAAGGGGACCTTACTGTCTGCTAACTCAGGTGAGAAAAAGCGACATAGCAAGGGTGAAGATGTACAAAGGGACATTACTGTCTGCTAACTCAGGTGAGCACCAAGTGACATAGTAAGGGTACAGGAGTACAAGGGGACCTTAATGTCTGCTAACTCAGGTGAGCAACAAGTGACATAGCAAGGGTGAAGATGTATAAAGGGACCTTACTGTCTGCTAACTCAGGTGAGCACCAAGTGACATAGCAAGGGTGAAGATGTACAAAGGGACCTTACTGTCTGCTAACTCAGGTGAGCACCAAGTGACCTAGCAAGGGTGCAGGGGTACATGTAGGGGATCTCATTGTTACCTATTCCTAAATGAAACCCAAAATATTTCTTTAATGATTCAGGCAGAGCATACAATTATGAACAACTTTCCAATTTACTTCTAATCTCTAATTTGCTTAATTTTCTCAGTATCCTTTTTTGAAGGAGCAGCAATGCACTACTGGGAGCTAGTCTGAGTTACTAACAAGAGGTCCATATGTGCAGCTGCCTATCAGCAACTAACTCCCAGTAGTGCCTTGCTGCTCCTGAGCCAACCTAGGTATGCTTTTTAACAAAGGATACTAAGATAACAAAGCAAATGAGAAAATAAAGCTTGAGAGAGGAGGGAGACCTCGGAAACACGGAAACGTGTTGCTCAATTTCCATTAAGGAGCAGGTGTAGGAAGGGGAACAATAACGGCGTGTGTGTTTGGTATAGGCTAAACGCTATTCATCCACAGCCGTTCAAAGTCATTATCCCATATACTTCCAAGAAGCACCTGAGCTCTATACTAAGGATCTCTGAACGATAAACAAGTTTTGAGGACATCTTATAACTACAGCCGTGTTAGTTGTGGATGCTTGGATCCTACACAGGAGTCCAGGGATCCACAGAGCGCTGGCAGTGGATCCCTGGACTCCTGTGTAATCTGGATGAGGATCGCCCTTGCTGCTGCTGTGGTGTTGTGAGTCTGCTGGACGACTCTTTGGATCCGGCCTGCCTGTTAAGCACTTTTGAGTACCTTACATCATGTGAGTAGGATTGATCTGCTTATATTCCTGCTTATTTGATTAATTAATCTATACCATGAGGTACATTCTATCCTTTTGCACATTATTATTACTGTCTAAATTATTTATGTGCATATTGTATTATATGAAGTATGTTTGTGTCTAATGTTTTTATTTAATTAATCAATTCCGGAATTTTTTATATATATTGTTGCAACTTTATGTAATAAATTGTACATTTTAACACACACTTTATATTTGTAGTATATGAATATATATTGAATAGATTTCTACCTGATTAATCAATACTACACCCAATAGCTTATAGGGACTCACACTGTTAAGCAGGTTACGTATAGGTGGATTAGAACACCTCCTATTGTGTTAACCTGCGCTCCTTTATTGTGTTTGAATGTAAACATTTCTGATCTTTTTTTAAAAAGGGGAGCTCAGTGCCTCTAGTTGCGCAAATTACCCTTGCTGGTCTGTGTTTTTAATTACTCAGTTTAGCACAAATATCGCTTTAGAATAAGTGATATTTAGCGCTTAACTCATAATCTGGCCCAAAATATTTAGCCTAAAAAATATAATGTCATTTATTTAACTATTTTTATCATTCATTTGTATAAGGCTAGCATTTCATGTTTTTGAATTTGAAAATTATGTTTTTTTCATGCCACCAATGAGGTTGGAGTGCATATTGCAGGACCCAGAACTCCAACCCAACATTCTACACAGTGATTACTTTTTTATTTTTGTCTTAAATTAGGCACAGTAGAGGAGATGAGATAAATATACTCAAATATACTCAAAATGGAAATAAAATGACAATTTTAAATGATTTAAGACAATTTACTTTGGACAAGATTACAAGTCGCGTGGCAAATCAGTTGTGAAATTTACTTTGGACAAGATTACAAGTCGCGTAGCAAATCAGTTGTGAAAACACTGCGTGCCATGGCTTTTTCGCATTTGAGGTTGCGCAGCTATTACAAGTTGTGAAATAACTTATTTTGCGCGCACGTTAAGCTGGGTAATGCAAACAGCCAAATTGTGTGTGCGTTCAAATATTTCTCATAGAAGTCAATGGAGAAGACAAATAGAAAAAAAAAACACTCACAAAAACCCTAATCTGTTGCGCAAAGCCCATGACGTCATTTCCTTGAAAAGTGTAAATGAAAATGCGAATATTTAATATTGAGAAAATGTTTTAGCAACGGAATATGTTCTATTTATTTGTAAATAAATATTTCTCTATATACAGTATGTGATGATTTTTGGACTGATATATCTATTTATTGCGAGATATGTATATGAATATATACAGTCATGGCCAAAAATATTGGCACCCCTGCATTTCTGTCAGATAATGCACCACTTCCACCAGAAAATTGTTGCAATTACAAATGTTTAGGCATTCTCATGTTTATTTCTTTTGTTTGTATTGGTTTGACACAGAAAAGTTGAGAGAAAAAAAGCCCAATCTGACACATTCTAGACAAAACTACAAAAATCGACTGGACAAAATTATTGGCAACCTCAATTTAATATTTGGTAGCGCAGCCCTTGGAAAAAATAACTGAAATCAATCGCTTCCTGTAACCATCAATAAGTTTCTTACACCTCTCTACTGGAATTTTGGAACCACTCTTCTTTCGCCAACTGCTCCAGGTCTCTCAGATTGGGGGGGTTCCTTTTCCCAACTGCTGTTTTGAGATCTCTCCACATGTGCTCTATGGGATTGAGATCTGGACTCATTGCTGGCCAGTTCAGTACTCTCCAGTGCTTTGTCTTAAACCATTTCTGGGTGCTTTTTAACGTGTGCTTTGGGTCATTGTCCTGCTGTAAGACCCATGACCTCTGCCGGAGACACAACTTTCTGACACTGGGCGCTACATTGCACCACAGAATTCTTTAGTAGTCTTCAGATTTCATAATGCCATGCATATGTGCAATCTTGATTTTTCAAGACTTGTAATACCTGCATAATGGAAATTGATTGCGAAAAGACCACATCACGCAGAAAAATCATAACGCACTACTTGTAATCTTGCCCCTAGTGTGCAGATCATTTTAATGACTTTTTAGACTATGGGGCCGATTTATCAATGTCTGTCCAACATGATACGCTGTAGCGTATAATGTCCGACAGACATCGCTGAATGACGACCGAATACGTTGTTGGCATTTAACATTGCACAAGCAGTTCTGGTGAACTGCTTGTGCAATGCCGCCCCCTGCAGATTCGCGCCAATCGGCCGCTAGCAGGGGATGTCAATCAACTCAATTGTATATGTACTGGCGGATTGCAGACCGCAGCCTCAGAGGCAGTGGACCAGTTAAGGAGCAGTGGTCTGAAGGCTCATGCGGAAACAGGGGCATCAGGGGCTATTCGTCCCTTGATAAATCGGCCCCTATGCAGCTTCTTGTTTTCACATGTATGTTTCGCTCTGGTAAGCACTGATCCAAAAACACAGATCAGAGTGTTACAACATTAAGCAGATTCTGTTCTCATACATATGCAACTGCATGTGGTGCTCATTGGAAACCTTACAAGCACAATTTTACTGAATTATTGTTCTTTTATTGGGCTATAATGCATAGTACACAATCGCACACCCTCCTTCTCGTCACATTCTGACACTTGCTTGATCAGGTTTTGGAATTGTCACGAAAAAGACGTACAGATTAGTCATTGTCTGCAGCTGGTGTCTGGAACAAAGAGTTCTGTGCTGTATAATGAGGGAAGAAGTGGGAGGAATTCAGATGGAAGGGAAATCGGAAGTAATGTAAGAAAGTAGAATATAGGGAAGAGATAAAGGAGCTACAAGTAAAATATTTACTTTTTTCAAGTGTTTACAGCTCAAAAGAATCTGATGCCACCAGACCCTTAGAATAAAAAGATTTGCTTTGCATCAAAATTGTTCTAAATCTCAAAATAATTTACGTTTGTCACATGAGTTACACAGGTCAGGTTCAGTTACAATATCAGTTAAGTGCACAGCCAGAGCAATTCTAGAGCCAACTAATGATAATACACATTGTCCAAAATATTGTCCTAACATCTCCATTCTTTCATTAACTATTTGGATATTGAGCAGATATTTTCTTTCTCATGTTTGTAAAATGTAGCTGATATTTTCATTAGCGTTGCATTGCATTGCACATATAATTTATTTCTTCTGTTTAGTTAAAAGGTGTTGTTACATACAAAGACTCCTAGACAGGGTGAGTTCAATGCCAGAAATACAACTGTGTGGTTTTTGTTCAGGTTCTCCCAGTAGCGTATTTAGGTTTTGTGATGCTCTTAGGCAATTCAACTTTTGCTGCCTCCACTCTCCAGGGCTTGCAAAACCACTAGCACACACTCAAGTTGGTTAAATTAATCCTGCATGTATCTCATACCTTTTCCTCCATGAGAATGAAGAGGAAGGGAGAGGAGAGAAGGGAGATAGAAAAAGAAGGGAGGGAAGAAGGAAGAGGGGAGAAGAGTGGAAGAGACAGAAGAGAAGGGATGGAGAAGGAAAATTGGAGGGGCGGAGATAAAGAAGGGAGGGGCAAAGAGAAAGAAGGGAGGGAGGAAGGCAGAGGAGACAAGAGATGGGAGAGAAAGAAGGGAGGGAGGAAGGAAGAGGAGAGAAGAGAGGAAGGGAGAGGAGAAATGGGAGGGAGTGAAAGAAGTTAGGAAGGAAGAGATAGGAGAGAAGGGATGGAGATAGAGGAAAGAAGGAAGGACAAAGAGAAAGAAGGGGGCGGAGTTAAAGAAAGTTTAGAAGGAGGGATGGAGGGAGGAAGAGAGAGAAAAAGAAGTCAGGGATAGATGCATCTCATAGCTTTTTCTCTCTGCGAATGAAGAGGAAGGAAGAGGAGAGCAGAGAGGGAGAGGAGTTAGGGAGAGGAAAGACGGGAGGGGCGGAGAGAAAAAAGGAAGGGAGGGAGAAAGGAAGATGAGAGAAGATAGGAAGGGAGAGGAGAGATTTAAGGAGAGGAAAGATGGGAAGGGCGGATAGAAAGAAGGGAGGGAGGAAGGAAGAGAAGAGAAGAGAGAAGGGAGGGAGAGGAAAGACAGAGGAAGGGAGGGAGGGAGGAAGGAAGGAAGAAAAGAAAAGGGAGGGAGGGAGGGAGGGGAAAGACAGGAGGGATAGAGAGAAAGAAGGGAGGAAGGAATGAAGAGGAGAGAAGAGAAGAGAGGAAGAAATAGGAGAGAAGGGAGGGAGAGGAAGGACAGAGCTTCAAAGAAAAAGAAGGGAGGGGTGAAGATAAAGAAGGGAGGTAGGAATTGAAGAGGAGAGAAGAGAGGAAGGGAGAGGAGAGATGGGAAGGAGGGAGAGAAAGAAGGGAGGGCGGAAGGAAGAGGATACATGAGAGGAAGGGAGAGAAGGGAGGGAAAAGAAAGACAGGAAGGACAAAGAGAAAGAAGAGAGAGGCAGAGAGAAAGAAAGAGAGGGAGGGATGGAGGGAAGAAGAGAGAAAAACAAGACAGGGAGAGATGCATCAGGAGAGAAGAGCGGAAGGGAGGGAGAGAAAGAAGGGAGGAAGAAAAAGGAGAGAAGAGAGGAAGAGGGAGGCAGAAAAAATGAAGAGATGGAGGTAGGGAGATAGAGAGAAAAAAATAAGGGAGAGAGGAATAGACAAATTAGGGAAAGAGAGAGAGAAGGGAGGGAGAGTAAAAAAGGGAAGGGATGGAGGGAGTGAGAGGGAGAAAGAAATAACAGAGTGAGGGAGGGAGAGAGGAAGAGAGGGAAAAAAGGGATAGAGGGAAAGAGAAACAAGGGAGGAAGGGAGAGAAATAAGGGGGAGAGAGAACGAAGGGAAGGGAGGGAAGCATTTGTAGTGTGTAAACTGTGGTACAGAAGTAAAATTATTTGTGAGACAGGATTTTAATAATAGTACTGCATGATGTGTTAACATTATGTACACAGCGTCTCCCTACAGGTGGTCCCCTTAATTTATCGAGGGCATCCATATAGGGAGAGACTGTGTACATAATGATAACACATTATGGAGTTAAAAAGACCATTAAAGGGATCTTCTATTTGTGTTGAAAGCAGTATGTATTTAATTTCTCTAATGACAGTGCAGCCAGCTTCTCATATTGCTGCAAATGAATTACATATTTTCTTTTACATTACGGTGGAGATAAAATCATGAGATTAAAGTCCTCCATTTCATAAAAGTAAGAGCAATAGAATTATTGCACAGGCAATTAACACATCTTGGCAAGTGTCCCGCTTGCTTTATCCCTGATTTACCCTGCAGATATTGTTATCAATACACAAGATGACTCTGGTTCAGATGCCAAGCTAGATGTGCAATATCTCAGGCTTGTTGCTAAAACCACTTATGAAACAGCTGTTTCGTGCCCATAAGCAGAAAATTGGTTTTGATTCACTTGTAAGTGAAGCTCATTCCATGGCAAAAGCAATATTCAGTTAATCTATGGTGGAGATAAAAACATGAGATTAAAATCCTCAATATTCTAAAAGTAAGAGCAATACAATTATTGCACAGGAAATTAACAAATTTAGGCAAGTATCCTCACTTGTTTTACCCCTGAATCTCCCTGTATGCATTGTTACCAATGCACCAGAGGATTCTGGGTAAGATATGCAAATCAAATGTGCAATATCTCAGACGTCTGATACTGTGTTGCTTTTGCCCTGAATGAGATTCACTTGCAGCCAATCAAAACCTATCGTCTGCTGATTATTGCTAATGAGCATGAAACAGCTGTTCTGGTTTAGTTTCTGTTGCAGTTACACCATTAGGGGATTGCTGTGTGTTAAAGGGACATAAAACCCAACATTTTTCGTTCTTGATTCTAATTTACTTCTATTATGATTTTTCTTGTTATCCTTTGTTGAACAGGCGGGAGGTAAGTTCTGGAGTGCACACGTTTCTGCAGCACTAGATGGCAGCAGTTTTGTAAGAATGTTATACATTAGCAAGAGCACTAGAGGGCAGCACTATTTCCTGTCATATAGTGCTACAGATACTACCTAGGTATCTCTATAACACACAATATTATACATTAGCAAGAGCACTAGATAACAGCACTATTACCTGTCATGTAGTGTTACAGATGCTACCTAGGTATCTCTATAACACAATATTATACATTAGCAAGAGCACTAGATAACAGCACTATTACCTGTCATGTAGTGCTACAGATACCACCTAGGTATCTCTATAACACACAATATTATACATTAGCAAGAGCACTAGATAACAGCACTATTACCTGTCATGTAGTGTTACAGATGCTACCTAGGTATCTCTATAACACAATATTATACATTAGCAAGAGCACTAGATGGCAGCACTATTACATGTCATGTAGTGCTACAGATACTACCTAGGTATCTCTATAACACACAATATTATACATTAGCAAGAGCACTAGATAACAGCACTATTAACTGTCATGTAGTGCTACAGATACTACCTAGGTATCTCTATAACACAATATTATACATTAGCAAGAGCACTAGATAACAGCACTATTACCTGTCATGAAGTGCTACAGATACTACCTAGGTATCTCTATAACACACAATATTATACATTAGCAAGAGCACTAGATAACAGCACTATTAACTGTCATGTAGTGCTACAGATACTACCTAGGTATCTCTATAACACAATATTATACATTAGCAAGAGCACTAGATAACAGCACTATTACCTGTCATGAAGTGCTACAGATACTACCTAGGTATCTCTATAACACACAATATTATACATTAGCAAGAGCACTAGATAACAGCACTATTACCTGTCATGTAGTGCTACAGATACTACCTAGGTATCTCTATAACACACAATATTATACATTAGCAAGAGCACTAGATAACAGCACTATTACCTGTCATGTAGTGTTACAGATGCTACCTAGGTATCTCTATAACACACAATATTATACATTAGCAAGAGCACTAGATAACAGCACTATTACCTGTCATGTAGTGCTACAGATACTACCTAGGTATCTCTATAACACACAATATTATACATTAGCAAAAGCACTAGCTAACAGCACTATTACCTGTCATGTAGTGCTACAGATACTACCTAGGTATCTCTATAACACAATATTATACATTAGCAAGAGCACTAGATAACAGCACTATTACCTGTCATGTAGTGCTACAGATACTACCTAGGTATCTCTATAACACAATATTATACATTAGCAAGAGCACTAGATAACAGCACTATTACCTGTCATGTAGTGCTACAGATACTACCTAGGTATCTCTATAACACAATATTATACATTAGCAAGAGCACTAGGTAACAGCACTATTACCTGTCATGTAGTGCTACAGATACTACCTAGGTATCTCTATAACATAATATTATACATTAGCAAGAGCATTAGATAACAGCACTATTACCTGTCATGTAGTGCTACAGATACAACCTAGGTATCTCTATAACACACAATATTATACATTAGCAAGAGCACTAGATAACAGCACTATTTCCTGTCATGTAGTGCTACAGATACTACCTAGGTATCTCTATAACACAATATTATACATTAGCAAGAGCACTAGATAACAGCACTATTACCTGTCATGTAGTGCTACAGATACTACCTAGGTATCTCTATAACACACAATATTATACATTAACAAGAGCACTAGATAACAGCACTATTACCTGTCATGTAGTGCTACAGATACTACCTAGGTATCTCTATAACATAATATTATACATTAGCAAGAGCATTAGATAACAGCACTATTACCTGTCATGTAGTGCTACAGATACTACCTAGGTATCTCTATAACACACACTATTATACATTAGCAAGAGCACTAGATAACAGCACTATTTCCTGTCATGTAGTGCTACAGATACTACCTAGGTATCTCTATAACATACAATATTATACATTAGCAAGAGCACTAGATAACAGCACTATTACCTGTCATGTAGTGCTACAGATACTACCTAGGTATCTCTATAACACACAATATTATACATTAGCAAGAGCACTAGATAACAGCACTATTACCTGTCATGTAGTGCTACAGATGCTACCTAGGTATCTCTATAACATACAATATTATACATTAGCAAGAGCACTAGATAACAACACTATTACCTGTCATGTAGTGCTACAGATACTACCTAGGTATCTCTATAACACACAATATTATACATTAGCAAGAGCACTAGATAACAACACTATTACCTGTCATGTAGTGCTACAGATACTACCGAGGTATCTCTATAACATACAATATTATACATTAGTAAGAGCACTAGATAACAACACTATTACCTGTCATGTAGTGCTACAGATACTACCTAGGTATCTCTATAACATAAAATATTATACATTAGCAAGAGCACTAGATAACAGCACTATTACCTGTCATGTAGTGCTACAGATACTACCTAGGTATCTCTATAACACACAATATTATACATTAGCAAGAGCACTAGATAAAAGCACTATTACCTGTCATGTAGTGCTACAGATACTACCTAGGTATCTCTATAACACACAATATTATACATTAGAAGAGCACTAGATAACAGCACTATTACCTGTCATGTAGTGCTACAGATACTACCTAGGTATCTCTATAACACACAATATAATACGTTAGCAAGAGCACTAGAGGGCAGCACTATTACCTGTCATGTAGTGCTACAGATACTACCTAGGTATCTCTATAACACACAATATTATACATTAGCAAGAGCACTAGATAACAGCACTATTACCTGTCATGTAGTGCTACAGATACTACCTAGGTATCTCTATAACACACAATATTATACATTAGCAAGAGCACTAGATAACAACACTATTACCTGTCATGTAGTGTTACAGATACTACCTAGGTATCTCTATAACACAATATTATACATTAGCAAGAGCACTAGATGGCAGCACTATTACCTGTCATGTAGTGCTACAGATACTACCTAGGTATCTCTATAACACAATATTATACATTAGCAAGAGCACTAGATAACAGGACTATTACCTGACATGTAGTGCTACCGATACTACCTAGGTATCTCTATAACACACAATATTATACATTAGCAAGAGCACTAGATAACAGCACTATTTCCTGTCATGTAGTGCTACAGATATTACCTAGGTATCTCTATAACACATAATATTATACATTAGCAAGAGCACTAAAGGGCAGCACTATTACCTGTTACATAGTGCTACAGATGCTACCTAGGTATCTCTATAACACACAATATTATACATTAGCAAGAGCACTAGATAACAGCACTATTACCTGTCATGTAGTGATACAGATACTACCTAGGTATCTCTATAACACAATATTATACATTACCAAGAGCACTAGATAACAGCACTATTACCTGTCATGTAGTGCTACAGATACTACCTAGGTATCTCTATAACATACAATATTATACATTAGCAAGAGCACTAGAGGGCAGCACTATTACCTGTCATGTAGTGCTACAGATACTACCTAGGTATCTCTATAACACACAATATTATACATTAGCAAGAGCACTAGATAACAGCACTATTACCTGTCATGTAGTGCTACAGATACTACCTAGGTATCTCTATAACACACAATATTATACATTAGCAAGAGCACTAGATAACAGCACTATTACCTGTCATGTAGTGCTACAGATGCTACCTAGGTATCTCTATAACATACAATATTATACATTAGCAAGAGCACTAGATAACAACACTATTACCTGGCATGTGGTGCTACAGATACTACCTAGGTATCTCTATAACACACAATATTATACATTAGCAAGAGCACTAGATAACAACACTATTACCTGTCATGTAGTGCTACAGATACTACCTAGGTATCTCTATAACATACAATATTATACATTAGCAAGAGCACTAGATAACAACACTATTACCTGTCATGTAGTGCTACAGATACTACCTAGGTATCTCTATAACATAAAATATTATACATTAGCAAGAGCACTAGATAACAGCACTATTACCTGTCATGTAGTGCTACAGATGCTACCTAGGTATCTCTATAACACACAATATTATACATTAGCAAGAGCACTAGATAAAAGCACTATTACCTGTCATGTAGTGCTACAGATACTACCTAGGTATCTCTATAACACACAATATTATACATTAGCAAGAGCACTAGATAACAGCACTATTACCTGTCATGTACTGCTACAGATACTACCTAGGTATCTCTATAACACACAATATTATACATTAGCACTAGAGGGCAGCACTATTACCTGTCATGTAGTGCTACAGATACTACCTAGGTATATCTATAACACACAATATTATACATTAGCAAGAGCACTAGATAACAGCACTATTACCTGTCATGTAGTGCTACAGATACTACCTAGGTATCTCTATAACACAATATTATACATTAGCAAGAGCACTAGATAACAGCACTATTACCTGTCATGTAGTGCTACAGATACTACCTAGGTATCTCTATAACACACAATATTATACATTAGCAAGAGCACTAGATAACAACACTATTACCTGTCATGTAGTGTTACAGATACTACCTAGGTATCTCTATAACACAATATTATACATTAGCAAGAGCACTAGATGGCAGCACTATTACCTGTCATGTAGTGCTACAGATACCACCTAGGTATCTCTATAACACACACTATTATACATTAGCAAGAGCACTAGATAACAGCACTATTACCTGTCATGTAGTGCTACAGATGCTACCTAGGTATCTCTATAACACAATATTATACATTAGCAAGAGCACTAGATAACAGCACTATTACCTGTCATGTAGTGCTACAGATACTAACTAGGTTTCTCTATAACACAAAGTATTATACATTAGCAAGAGCACTAGATAACAGCACTATTACCTGTCATGTAGTGCTACAGATGCTACCTAGGTATCTCTATAACATACAATATTATACATTAGCAAGAGCACTAGATAACAACACTATTACCTGGCATGTGGTGCTACAGATACTACCTAGGTATCTCTATAACACACAATATTATACATTAGCAAGAGCACTAGATAACAACACTATTACCTGTCATGTAGTGCTACAGATACTACCTAGGTATCTCTATAACATACAATATTATACATTAGCAAGAGCACTAGATAACAACACTATTACCTGTCATGTAGTGCTACAGATACTACCTAGGTATCTCTATAACATAAAATATTATACATTAGCAAGAGCACTAGATAACAGCACTATTACCTGTCATGTAGTGCTACAGATACTACCTAGGTATCTCTATAACACACAATATTATACATTAGCAAGAGCACTGGATAAAAGCACTATTACCTGTCATGTAGTGCTACAGATACTACCTAGGTATCTCTATAACACACAATATTATACATTAGCAAGAGCACTAGATAACAGCACTATTACCTGTCATGTACTGCTACAGATACTACCTAGGTATCTCTATAACACACAATATTATACATTAGCAAAAGCACTAGAGGGCAGCACTATTACCTGTCATGTAGTGCTACAGATACTACCTAGGTATCTCTATAACACACAATATTATACATTAGCAAGAGCACTAGATAACAGCACTATTACCTGTCATGTAGTGCTACAGCTACTACCTAGGTATCTCTATAACACAATATTATACATTAGCAAGAGCACTAGATAACAGCACTATTGCCTGTCATGTAGTGCTACAGATACTACCTAGGTATCTCTATAACACACAATATTATACATTAGCAAGAGCACTAGATAACAACACTATTACCTGTCATGTAGTGTTACAGATACTACCTAGGTATCTCTATAACACAATATTATACATTAGCAAGAGCACTAGATGGCAGCACTATTACCTGTCATGTAGTGCTACAGATACTACCTAGGTATCTCTATAACACAATATTATACATTAGCAAGAGCACTAGATGGCAGCACTATTACCTGTCATGTAGTGCTACAGATACTACCTAGGTATCTCTATAACACACACTATTATACATTAGCAAGAGCACTAGATAACAGCACTATTACCTGTCATGTAGTGCTACAGATGCTACCTAGGTATCTCTATAACACAATATTATACATTAGCAAGAGCACTAGATAACAGCACTATTACCTGTCATGTAGTGCTACAGATACTAACTAGGTTTCTCTATAACACAAAGTATTATACATTAGCAAGAGCACTAAAGGGCAGCACTATTACCTGTTACATAGTGCTACAGATGCTACCTAGGTATCTCTATAACACACAATATTATACATTAGCAAGAGCACTAGATAACAGCACTATTACCTGTCATGTAGTGCTACAGATACTACCTAGGTATCTCTATAAAACACAATATTATACATTAGCAAGAGCACTAGAGGGCAGCACTATTACCTGTCATGTAGTGCTACAGATACTACCTAGGTATCTCTATAACACAATATTATACATTAGCAAGAGCACTAGATAACAGCACTATTACCTGTCATGTAGTGCTACAGATACTACCTGTTATGTTCTGTGTGTAGTCAGGATTAGAACATTCAGTTGTGTGCTGTTACCTTGTGTCTGATGTCTCTTGCACATATGACTGAGACTCTGCAGCAGGAACTTTAGATAACTTTTATTCAGCTACAGCCACATGGCTATTTACTAGCAGGTTCCATCAGTAAAACTAACATGGCTTCTGATGATGTCACAGAGACCCAGACACACCCAGAGGGTGTGGTGAGCTGAGCTTAAAGCTGCAGCACTTCTTACATATAATGATAAAACAAGGTTAGTGCAAAGATACAGTAAGAGCTGCAGTAATCTTAACATCCCCTTTTTTCTCAAAAAAAAAAAAAATATAAAAAAATAAATAAAAATAAAGAACAGACAGTGGATAATATTGTAACATGCAACAAGTAATAGACATACATGTTTATCACTAAACCATACACTTGTACTTAGAACAGTTTATCTTTATAGTCTCTGCACAAGACCTAGGTTGCAGCCTAGATTTTAGTCACAGTTATGTTTTCTGCGATAAGTCCGCCTTCGGATTAGGTCATTCCTTGCTGAATAATCTCTCACTGAATCCTCACATTGCCATCTAGAAGGTGGCCTTCTGTTTCTAGAGGGCCGTAGAGTATTTGGTTCAGGAGAAATAGTCTGTGGAGGAGTACCCAACGGTTGTTGATCATCTATGATATTTTGTTGTTGGACAGAATCATTCTGAGGTTGATCTGTTTCAGTTGTGTTCATTGTATTTTCATCCTCAGAAGACTCAGGTGGGCACCACACTCCATGCCAGATATCCTCACCATCTGAATCATTGGATATTTGTGTAGCTGGTTGAGATCTATGTCTCATTTGTTCGACATGGCGGGAAACTGTACCACCAGCTTGTAGTTGAACTTTAAACATTCTGTTGCCCATGCCTTGTATTATGACAGCTGGAATCCATTTATTTGGGCCACGGTAGTTTCTAACCCATACTCTGTCATGAATGACAAATTCTGAAACGCTAGAAGTGTTCAACTCTTGTTTGGAATGTTCTGGTCTAACTTTATCCAGTGGAGTTCTCAGGCGTCTTCCAAACATTAACATTGCAGGTGATAGCCCAGTAGTGGCATGGGGAGTGTTTCGATAGTTAAACAAAAAGTTAGAAAGGGAGTTTGGATTAAATTTTGATTTGTGAGAGACAGCTAAGTGGCATTTTAAAGTTTGTACAAATCTTTCAGCCTGTCCATTAGAGGCTGGAAAATATGGAGCTGTCTTACAGTGTTTGATGTTATTTGTAGCTAGAAATGTTTCAAATTCATGTGATATGAACTGTGGACCATTGTCTGAGACTAAAGTTTGTGGCAGTCCAAATCTTGCAAACATACTGGAAAGAACGACAATGGTTTGTTGTGTTGTAGTACTTGACATTTGGACTACTTCTGGCCACTTGGAATGAGCATCCACTGGCCCTGCAAAATCAACATGGATTCTTGTCCAAGGTTCATTTGGCCATGGCCAAGTTTTTGAGGTGTCCCTGCTGGGATTCCGCTGTGTCTGTGCACATGCATTGCAAGCAGCTACATAAGAAGCAATATCTGTATCCAATTTAGGCCACCATAAATATTCTCGTGCTCTTTGCTTCATTTTTACTACACCCTGATGTGAGCTGTGTAGTAACTTTAATGCTAATGTTTGCAGTAAGGTCGGAATTATCACTCGTGACCCCCATAACAGACAGCCTGAGTCATGCACAATTTCCTTCTTCCTTGTAAAATATGGCTGAAGGTCAGAGCGAACCACTTTAGGCCACCCATGTTGAACAAAAGACTTAATTTCCTGTAAGGCAGAATCAGAGCATGTATAAGTAGCAATCACTTTGGAATTTAGATTTAAAGGCTGTGGAGGAGTTTCTATAATTTTAGAAGATGCTGTCATGTGATGTACCATTGGTAATCTTGAAAACATGTCCACATTTGTATGATCACTGTGGCATCGATATTTAATGGAGTAGTTGTAAGCCGCCAGCTGAAGTGCATAGCGCTGAAGTCGAGCAGCTGTTGTGTTGGAGATACCCTTCTGAGGGTGCAGAATGGACAAAAGTGGTTTATGATCCGTGATCAGAGTAAAAGGTCTGCCATATATATATATAAATGTGGAATTTCTTCACAGCCCCAAATTATTGCTAAAGCTTCTCAATCAATCTGGGCATAATTTCTCTCAGATGGAGTTAGAGATCTGGACGCAAAAGACACAGGACGTTCAGAACCATCGGGCATAATGTGTGAAAGTACTGCGCCTAAACCATATGGTGAAGCATCGCAGGCTAGTACCAAAGGCTTCTTAAGGTCATAGTGGACAAGGAGTCTTGATTCCAGAAGAAGTTGCTTTGAGCGTTCAAATGCTTGTGTACATAAGTCAGTCCAGGCCCACTGGTTTTTACTATCTAAAAGGCGGTGTAGTGGATATAGTAAATGAGCCAAATTTGGTAAAAATCTGTGATAGTAATTGAGCAACCCCAAATAAGAACGTAGCTGAGATACATTAACAGGGGTGGGAGCATGAACCAGCGCTTTCACTTTTTCAGCAGTTGTGTGGAGACCATTCTTGTCCACTACATGTGCACAATATTCTAAACTCTTGCAGAAGAACTCACACTTTTCCATGTTAACTTTCAGTCCGAATTCCTGTAGGCGCTGTAAAACAGCTTCAACATTGGCTTTATGAGTGGCATCATTTTCACCAGTGATAAGCATGTCATCTAACATACAGTGGGTATGTGGAATACCTGCCAAGATCTCATCCATTATCCGTTGCCACACTGCAGGTGCTGGGGCAATGCCAAACACCATTCGCGTATACTGAAAAAGTCCTTTGTGAGTGTTGATAGTTAACAGGTGTCTGGAGTCTGGATGCACCCCTAACTGTAAGTATGCTTGATGCAAGTTAATTTTTGTAAATTTTTCACCCCCTGCCAGAGAACTAAACAATTCTTCAATTCGTGGTAAAGGATACTGATCCACAAGTAATTGGGGAACTATTGGGGAAGCTCATTCACTGCTAGACACTGGAACAATAATCCCCTGATTTCGTAGTCTTTCTAGTTCTGCTTCAATTTTAGGTTTAAGTGCAAATGGTACAACTCTTGGTTTACAAAATTTTGGAATAGCATTTTCTTTTAGGTGAAGCTGAATCTGCTTGTCTTTCACTAAACCTAGGTTCCCATCAAATACAGTCTTATATTTGTGCTTTAGTGAATTAATCCAAGTAGTATTTGAATTCCCACTTTGGTCCAGCAGTTTGTTAAGCGGTAACTGTTGTGGTAACTTTGGCATGCCCAATGCTTGGATCCAGGATCTACCAAACAAAGGTGGTCCTCCTTTAGGTAAAATGTAGAGGCGTAGATTTTTAGTTATCCCATTAAATGTCACTGTAGGTGATACATACCCAATAGGCTTTATTATTTCATTTGAATATGTTTGCATTGTGACAGCTGTTGGAACAATTGGTTGCCTTAGTCCCAGGCGGTTCCAATCAGCAGCTGTGATAACAGAGACTGCTGCTCCTGTATCAACTTCCATAATGAGAGGTTTACCATCTATATTCACCTTTGCTTGCAGTTCTGGAATTTTATTCTCAAGGCTGTAGATGTGTATAATGGTTTGTCTTCCTCTGAATCTGTGTGTGGTGTATCTACTTGCACATGAAAAGCTGCACGTGACTTGCTGCCTTTCTTACTTTTATCTCTGTCTAAGGAACTTCTGCACACTCTCTTTGTATGACCAATCTTCCCACACCCATAGCAGGTGCAGTTCCTAAACCTGCAGGCATTAGCTGTGTGATTTGTGTCACCACATCTGTAACAGGCGGTCTGTGACCCTTGTCTAGCTGGATACTGTTTATTTAGGTGCATACTTGTATGAAAAACATCTTTTTCCTTATCACAAACTGCCTGTGCTGGGGCCTGGAGCATTTGTGTATCTTTAGCAGCAAGTTCCATGACTGTAGCTATCTCTATAGCACGCTTTAGTGTTAACTCATCCTCTGCTAATAGTCTCTTTTGTACTGTACATTCCATGAGTCCAATAACAAACATATCACGTAAAGCAGTGTTTAAATAATCACCAAATCTGCAGCTACTTGCTAGTTTCTTTAAACTGATCACATAAGTTTTAATGTCCTCATGCTGCAATTGCTTGCGTGTGTAAAACTTAAAGCGTTCTGATATCTCCAGAGGCTTAGGTAGGTAGTGGTCAGATAACAGGCAGATCAGGTCAGACAGAGGTTTAGCATTAGGTTTATTTGGTGAGAGAATGTCCCTTAATGTAGTGTAAGCTGCTGAGCCTATAGTTGTCAGAAACACAGCCACTTGCTTATCAGCTCCTATGTTATTTGCTGTACAATATAGCTCAAACTGTTCAACCCATGTGTCCCATCTGTCTGTGTCTGGTGCAAACACAGGTAAGGTGCCAATAAGTGCCATTATATGTGTGTTATCTGTCTGTGTCTGGTGCAAACACAGGTAAGGTGCCAATAAGTGCCATTATATGTGTGTTATCTGTCTGTGTCTGGTGCAAACACAGGTAAGGTGCCAATAAGTGCCATTATATGTGTGTTATCTGTCTGTGTCTGGTGCAAACACAGGTAAGGTGCCAATAAGTGCCATTAGGGGAATGAAAGGTAGCAGAGTCTCCTGTAATGGAGTTAAGGGATGAGCTGACAGGCTAGTGGAAAATCCCAGTGCAGTGTAGTAGCAACAATGTTGCAAGGTGAGGGGAGGTCTTAGGCTCACCTAATATAAAGGAAGTTCTGGAACAATCTGGCCTCTTCCACCTGGGATTTTGCAAGGAGAAAGTTTTGCCATTCTTCAAGTGAAAATGTCTAGATCAAAGAGAAGTGCTGCGGTGCCCATTCGCTTCAGGGAGTCCCCTGGGAGATCCTTGAGGAGTACACCTGTAATAGAGGAGGAAGATGAGGATGTGGTGCCACCGACTCCGGCGGAAACAAGGCCAGTATTGCCTGTGTTAACCCCCAATATTATAATAAATAACCCCCCACCCCCTGAACCTGCACCCGCCGGCCTTGGTACTGTTATGGTTACAGGACAGGCGGGTGCAGTGAGCTCTGGCCCATCTAACTTAGACCAAGCTTTAGAGGCAGGCCTGGGGGCCCTCACGGCCTCCGGGTTGTCTCCTGTGGCAGCGGCGGCCATTGTGGGCATGTTTAAGGCCTTGACGGCCGCTGTGTTGCCTCCGGTAGTGGGTCAGGCTGAACCGGGGCCTAGAGCCCCTCATCAACAGCCTCCTTTACCCCATGTGGGCCCGGGGCCTAGCGGGACTACACAGGGGCCTAGCGTGTCCTATCATCTGGCCGGGTCCCTGGGGCCCGGACCGGATGCTTCAGTGGTGGCTCAGTCTGGGAGCGGTGTGGGGCCTGGGGGTCCTCGCCCGCCCGCCGGACCGCATCCGTCATTGGTGGCTCAGTCGGAGCCTGCTACTACCAGTGCAGGCTCCGGTTGCGGCCTCGCGTCTGGCGTGCCCATTTCCGGCCGGTCATGTGACACGCGTGACGTCACTTCCGGCGCCGCAAGAGTCACACGGCCGGAACATGGAGCAGATGGACGCGTTCCTGGGGCCAGAAAGAGGCCTAGCCGGGTACTCTCCACAGGTGAGGGGGGAGTATCCGGGCAGGCCCGCTCCGCTGCGCTACACTCTACAGCACCTAGCATGACAGACAGGGCAACTGTAGTGCAGAGAGGACGCGGCTTGCATAGGGGGAGGCTCATGGGATCTAAGGTTACCAGGCAGGCATATGGGAGAGCGAGAAGTGCATTGCTGGGGCGCCAGTGGTATAGCAGGGGGGGTTCCGGCAATACTGATGTACCCCAAAGGGGGGCGACTGTGCTCGCAGATAGGGCGCAGGGGGAGTCACGGCAACCAACAGCTGCAGGGGTTCAGAGCATACACTCAGGCAGGGAACACCTGGTCAGTGCATCACCCGTTGTTGCAGTGTCAGTGAATGAATGGAGTGGTGACAGGGGTGAGGAGAGGGCCAGAGGGATCTCGACTGGGGCAGGGGTTAGTACGTCCACCCCAGTTGGGGGTAGCAGGCAGGAGGGCCGCATGGCTGGCCTGGATACTCCCCTCTTGTTTGTTTCTCCCCCACAGGACACGCAGGTTGCACAGCAGAGGACAGAGGTCTCCGGTCCAGCAGGAGCTGGACTGTCGGTACAGCCGTCAGGAGGATCAGCGGTGGCAACACCAGGGACATCTACACCTTCCACATCGGCTGTTGGTGAGAGAAATTTATATAACCTGTCACGCACCTTTGACACCGATTATAGCACTGATTCAGACTCAGATGGGGGGAAGAAATTAGGGCTAAATAGCAAGGGACAGCGCCGCATGTTTAAAATGTTGAAGGTGCTGGTTGCTGAGCGAAATCAGGCTAAGGGC
Organism: Bombina bombina; assembly: GCF_027579735.1. Lineage (NCBI taxonomy): Eukaryota > Metazoa > Chordata > Amphibia > Anura > Bombinatoridae > Bombina > Bombina bombina. The sequence continues at coordinate 33,616,680 of NC_069500.1, read as the reverse complement.
GTAGGTAGCATGGAGCAACCTGTGCTGCTGGCGGGTCGAAGCTCTGTGTCCGCCTCCGCCGGCAGTGCGCAGGGAGGCGAGAGCACGGCGCAGCCGCGGGACATATCAGTTAGTGACAGAAGGGTGGCTCTGCAGGGGGACTCTTATCCCTGCAAGATACACTGCCTGCATGCGCATCTCAAACCCAAAACGGTACAGAAAATTCGCGATCACAAATACGTCAATATGTTCGAGCTGTCGCTAGAGGCGCAGCGCGACAAAGAGCGTAGCGAGGATGGGACTGGACCGAAGAAGATCCAGCGCCCAGATACATTTGATGAGTGGAGGCGGTGCTTTAGGGTATTCTCCTCCTGCTACATCGAACAGAGGCCGGAGGCCGCGGTAGACGTGATTAAGTACGCTGAGATAATAGAATGTATCTATAATAGGTATGGGGAAGGCATGTGGCGTGCTTATGATAGTGAGTTTAGGAGGAAAATGGTTGGGAATCCAGTTTTGAACTTTGGGGTGAAAGACTTGGACTTGTAGTCCCTGCTCATACCGGAAAAAGGGGGGGCAGGGGGATCGATGCTGCGGACAGGGCCCCCGAGGCCTCCGAGCATCATCAAGCGTCGGGGCAGGGAGTGTTGGAAGTACAACGAGAAGCAATGCGACAAGGGCGCTTCTTGTTCCTTTCGGCACGCCTGCATGTACTGCAGCGGTCAACACCCAGGTGTTGAATGCCCGAAGCGGAGGGACGGAGGAGCCTTCCGTGGGGCAAAATGGGGGGGGGCTGGACCAAAGAGCTCCAACACCCCTGAAGCTGGACGCCATTAGACCTTGGCTGGCGGCCTACCCAGACAGGGTTTCGGCTGCCAACCTACTGGCGGGGATTGCGGAAGGTTTCAAGATACCAACATTGGGGTTGGTAACGGGGTCCTCGTCGCATAAGAATTTAAAGTCGGCTTATGAAATGCCGGGCGAAGTTAGGGCGAAACTGAGCAAAGAAATTGCTCTGGGAAGATTTGCTGGTCCATTTGAGCAACCTCCCATCCCTGACCTTGTTATTTCCCCTCTAGGGGTGGTCCCCAAAAAGGAACCAGGGAAGTTTCGCCTGATTCAGCATTTGTCCTATCCGAAAGGGGGTTCCGTCAACGACGCAATAGACCCCCTGATAAGCTCGGTGTCTTACCAATCGTTTGACCAGGCGTTGGAGTTGGTAGTGACGGCGGGTCCGGGCGCGCTGCTAGCCAAAATGGACATCGAGTCTGCCTTTCGGTTATTCCCCATACACCCAGCATCTTTCAGACTGATGGGGTGTAAATTTGAGGGGAATTATTTTATCGACAAATGCTTGCCCATGGGTTGCTCGCTATCGTGTGCTTATTTTGAAGAGTTTAGCTCATTCTTGCACTGGGCTATCATCACGGCGGCCAGTGGGGGAATAGTCGCTCATTACCTGGACGACTTCCTGCTGGTTGGCGCCGCGAACACACGCGAATGCGATCGGCTGATCGCAGTAATGCGAGGGCTAATGTCGAAATTTGGAGTGCCACTAGCTGAGGAAAAAACACAGGGCCCCTGTACAAGACACGTACCTGGGGATCGAAATTGACACTGCTGCAAGGCTATGTCGTCTTCCAGCTGACAAGGTGGAAGCAATGCTCTCAGCAGTGCGCAAAGCCGGGGCAGCAAAGAGCATGCCCCTGAGGGAGCTGCAGTCAGTGCTAGGCTTACTCAATTTTGCGTGCAAAATTATACCCATGGGTCGAGTGTTCAACAGGAGGATGGAAGCTTTGCTCTCCACTCCGCACGGGGCACGTAAAGTGGTGGTTTCGGAAGACATGCGGGAAGACTTGAAGGTATGGGAGCTTTTCCTGCAGGGTTTCAATGGAACACTGCTTTGGCGCGCTCCTAGGGTTTCCAGCCAGACAGTGCACCTGCTGACGGATGCAGCTGGAGCGGCGGGTTATGGCGCCTATTTGGATGGGCAATGGAGCGCCGAGCCATGGCCCCTGTCATGGGTCCAAGTCGGTCTGACAAGGAACTTGACACTTTTGGAGCTCTTTCCCATAGTTGTGGCTATGGAGCTCTGGGGGCCGGCGTTAAAGGATAGATACATCGTGTTTTGGACAGACAACGCTAGCGTTGTGTTCGCCATAAATAGGTTGTCTGCGTCGTCACCGGTAGTTGTTAGGTACTTGCGACAGCTAGTGCTGAGGTGCTTGCAATACAATATTCAGTTTTCCGCGAGGCACGTTCCCGGGGTCAACAACACCCTGGCGGACGCACTCTCGAGGTTTCAATGGGAGCAGTTTCGCAGACTGGCCCCTAACGCAGCAGCAGTTGGCTTACCTTGTCCCCACTCTATTTGGCAGTTGGCGGGGCAGGGAGGTCCATAGGGCACCTAGTGAGGGCGTCCCTGGCGCCGAATACGTGGAGAGCTTATTCACAGAACTGGGGCGAGTGGGTAAGTTACTGTCACGAACAGGGCGCAGCGCCGGAAAGGGTCTCGAGGGATCTGTTCTTGGAGTGGCTGGCAGAGAAACACGGGCAAGGGACTTCGAAGGGCGCTATATCCAATAGAATAGCTGCAATCTCCTTCTTTTGCAATATGCTAGAGTGGCCCAACATCACGAAAGGTTTCCTGGTGAAGCAAGTGATTAAGGGCTGGGGAAGGCTCGAGGGTAGAGTGAAAGATGCGCGCGAACCTGTCACATTTTGTAGGCTAGCCAAGCTGTTAGACGCAATCGAGGGCATTTGCGTCGAACCCGGCGAAAGAGAACTGTTTCAGTGCGCATTCTCCTTGGCGTTCTTTGCGGCCCTCAGGCCGGGCGAGCTGGTCGCAACCTCAAAGGATGCGGTTAACGCGGGTATGCAGTTGGCTCATGTCAAACTGGCGGGCGATAATTTGTTATTGTTTATCCCGCACTCGAAGACTGACCAGGAGGGGAAAGGGGTGTGGATCACTCTGACTCCCTCAGCATCGGGCGTCTGCCCGGTTGTGAGTACAAGGGCCTACATGGCGCAGCGACCACGGGGCCCTGCCCAGTTCTTAGTGCATTCCGACGGATCGAATCTCTCCCGGTACCAGTTCGCAGCTGTACTCAGAAAGGTAGCGCTTGCAGCAGGTTTGGGGAACTGTAGAATCACCCCCCATTCCTTCCGAATAGGGGCTGCCACCAGCGCGGCGGCGCTAGGTTGGAAGGGAGAACGCATACAGAAGTTGGGCAGATGGAGGTCCCAATGTTACAAGTCTTACGTGCGCCCCCCAGCTGAGGCGTAGGGGGTATTCGGTGTAGGAGTAAGGAAACAGGCGTTTTACAGTTGTTCTGGTTGTGTTGTTTAATTTTAGTCTTAGGTGATTGACTATGTAATCCGTTTTTCAGGTGTGGCTACAGGTCCTTCTCGCGTCTGGATAGTAGGGCACTCCTACGTGCACTGGGCGGCACTGAAGGCCCATTCTCTTCCTGAGGGGCAGCAGTTGGGGATTCCGACGTCTAAGGCATCAATACGGTGGTTGGGCCGTAGAGGCTTACAGTGGGATGGTTTGCCTGCCCTCCTCCAGAATGCCAGACATAGATGGGGACAGCCCCACATCATCCTCCTTCACATGGGGGGAAATGATATAGGGAGTGCACCGGCTCTGGACCTCATCAATGCGATGAGGTCGGATGTCAAGTGGATCTGTACCACGTTCCCGGGGGTTAGGCTGGCTTGGTCCAACATAATCCCCCGGCTGCGTTGGAGATATTTTCCCACACCTAGGATAGCATATAGGGTTAGAAAAAAAGTTAACAGGGAGCTGGGTAGAGCAGTACTAGAGGTAGGGGGTTTTGTGGTCCGCCATGAACTGATCTCAGCGGACAAAAAAGGGCTGTATCGCCCGGACGGGGTGCACCTGTCCGATGAAGGGCTGGCGATCTTCCTGGTGGACCTCAAAACGGCTCTGGTTAGTAACATTTAGCGGGTGGCGGCAAGAGCCCGGTTTATGTGGGAGTGCCTGTCTCTTGTGGCGGGAGGTCGTAGCCATCAACAATTGAGGGCGGAGTCTGCAGAGGTGACAGTCGGGCTAATGGGCGGGGGTGATGTCCTCAGGTCGTGACCTGGGGGGCCCCGCCCCGCGGGTCTGCTGGCTGAAGATCCTTTAGGACGTCCGCGCCTATTAGACGGAATGGGGTGGGGCCACATTTGCGGCCCACCCTTGGCATTTGCAATTCCACAACATCTGGCTGCGACCTCTTGTCATATGGAGCTAATAGTATTATTTTACTAGGCCTCGAATGCCGCCACAGGTTAAATATTTGAATGACTTCCGTTGAAGTCAAGTTAATATTTGTTAATAAATATGACCATCGTTATGGTCTTTAAATCCCAGCTATCTGTGTCGTGTCTTTATTTATAAGTTAAGTAGTTATGTTAAGATGTTTTTGTAAGGGGTTGGAACTACCAGATACAGCATCAGCCCTTAGGGGAATGAAAGGTAGCAGAGTCTCCTGTAATGGAGTTAAGGGATGAGCTGACAGGCTAGTGGAAAATCCCAGTGCAGTGTAGTAGCAACAATGTTGCAAGGTGAGGGGAGGTCTTAGGCTCACCTAATATAAAGGAAGTTCTGGAACAATCTGGCCTCTTCCACCTGGGATTTTGCAAGGAGAAAGTTTCCCTCCCTCAAGTTTCCCTCCCTCCCAACCCTATTGTTAATGGTTAATTAAGTAGTTGCTAAGGCAACATTCTTGGCGTCATTCAGGCAGATGGCTTCCCGGACGGGTTGCTGGTCCTTTAGATGCGAAAGGCAGGGATGGGGTTAGTTGACCTAGTCTTGGTAAGACCTTAGCCGTAATTTATTTGCTTCCTGGATGAGCTTTGCTGCAGGGCTTGGCCATACCAGTGCCTTAGAGGCTGAAGCGCATCATAACATCCACGTATCTCCTAATGGCGGGAGGTCGTAGCCATCAACAATTGAGGGCGGAGTCTGCAGAGGTGACAGTCGGGCTAATGGGCGGGGGTGATGTCCTCAGGTCGTGACCTGGGGGGCCCCGCCCCGCGGGTCTGCTGGCTGAAGATCCTTTAGGACGTCCGCGCCTATTAGACGGAATGTGGTGGGGCCACATTTGCGGCCCACCCTTGGCATTTGCAATTCCACAACATCTGGCTGCGACCTCTTGTCATATGGAGCTAATAGTATTATTTTACTAGGCCTCGAATGCCGCCACAGGTTAAATATTTGAATGACTTCCGTTGAAGTCAAGTTAATATTTGTTAATAAATATGACCATCGTTATGGTCTTTAAATCCCAGCTATCTGTGTCGTGTCTTTATTTATAAGTTAAGTAGTTATGTTAAGATGTTTTTGTAAGGGGTTGGAACTACCAGATACAGCATCAGCCCTTATAGGGTCAGACCACAGATCCTCGTTGCCAGCTGTTATGTTCTGTGTGTAGTCAGGATCAGAACATTCAGTTGTGTGCTGTTACCTTGTGTCTGATGTCTCTTGCACATATCACTGAGACTCTGCAGCAGGAACTTTAGATAACTTTTATTCAGCTACAGCCACATGGCTATTTACTAGCAGGTTCCATCAGTAAAACTAACATGGCTTCTGATGATGTCACAGAGACCCAGACACACCCAGAGGGTGTGGTGAGCTGAGCTTAAAGCTGGAGCACTTCTAACATATAATGATAAAGCAAGGTTAGTGCAAAGATACAGTAAAAGCTGCAGTAATCTTAACACTACCTAGGTATCTCTATAACACAATATTATACATTAGCAAGAGCACTAGATAACAGCACTATTACCTGTCATGTAGTGCTACAGATGGTACCTAGGTATCTATATAACACACAATTTTATACATTAGCAAGAGCACTAGATAACAGCACTATTATCTGTCATGTAGTGCTACAGATACTACCTAACACACAATATTATACATTAGCAAGAGCACTAGATAACAGCACTATTATGTCATGTAGTGCTACAGATACTACCTAGGTATCTCTATAACACACAATATTATACATTAGCAAGAGCACTAGATAACAGCACTATTACCTGTCATGTAGTGCTACAGATGCTACCTAGGTATCTCTATAACACATAATATTATACATTAGCAAGAGCACTAGATAACAGCACTATTACCTGTCATGTAGTGCTACAGATACTACCTAGGTATCTCTATAACATACAATATTATACAATAGCAAGAGCACTAGAGGGCAGCACTATTACCTGTCATGTAGTGCTACAGATACTACCTAGGTATCTCTACAACACACAATATTATACATTAGCAAGAGCACTAGATAACAGCACTATTATCTGTCATGTAGTGCTACAGATACTACCTAGGTATCTCTATAACACACAATATTATACATTAGCAAGAGCACTAGATAACAGCACTATTACCTGTCATGTAGTGATACAGATACTACCTAGGTATCTCTATAACACACAATATTATACATTAGCAAGTGCACTAGATAAACAGCACTATTACCTGTCATGTAGTGCTACAGATACTACCTAGGTATCTCTATATCACAATATTATACATTAGCAAGAGCACTAGATAACAGCACTATTACCTGTCATGTAGTGCTACAGATGTTACCTAGGTATCTCTATAACACACAATATTATACATTAGCAAGAGCACTAGATAACAGCACTATTACCTGTCACATAGTGCTACAGATACTACCTAGGTATCTCTATAACACAATATTATACATTAGCAAGAGCACTAGATAACAGCACTATTACCTATCATGTAGTGCTACAGATACTACCTAGGTATCTCTATAACACACAATATTATACATTAGCAAGAACACTAGATAACAGCACTATTACCTGTCACATAGTGCTACAGATACTACCTAGGTATCTCTATAACACAATATTATACATTAGCAAGAGCACTAGATAACAGCACTATTACCTGTCATGTAGTGCTACAGATACTACCTAGGTATCTCTATAACACACAATATTATACATTAGCAAGAGCACTAGATAACAGCACTATTACCTGTCATGTAGTGCTACAGATACTACCTAGGTATCTCTATAACACACAATATTATACATTAGCAAGAGCACTAGATAACAGCACTATTACCTGTCATGTAGTGCTACAGATACTACCTAGGTATCTCTATAACACATAATATTATACATTAGCAAGAGCACTAGATAACAGCACTATTACCTGTCATGTAGTGCTCCAGATGCTACCTAGGTATCTCTATATCACAATATTATACATTAGCAAGAGCACTAGATAACAGCACTATTACCTGTCATGTAATGCTACAGATACTACCTAGGTATCTCTATAACACACAATATTATACATTAGCAAGAGCACTAGATAACAACACTATTACCTGTCATGTAGTGCTACAGATACTACCTAGGTATCTCTATAACATACAATATTATACATTAGCAAGAGCACTAGATAACAGCACTATTACCTGTCATGTAGTGCTACAGATACTACCTAGGTATCTCTATAACATACAATATTATACATTAGCAAGAGCACTAGATAACAGCACTATTACCTGTCATGTAGTGTTACAGATACTACCTAGGTATCTCTATAACACAATATTATAGATTAGCAAGAGCACTAGATGGCAGCACTATTCCCTGCCATATAGTGCTACAGATGCTACCTAGGTATCTCTATAACACACACTATTATACATTAGCAAGAGCACTAGATAACAGCACTATTACCTGTCATGTAGTGCTACAGATGCTACCTAGGTATCTCTATAAAACACAATATTATACATTAGCAAGAGCACTAGATAACAGGACTATTACCTGTCATGTAGTGCTACAGATACTACCTAGGTATCTCTATAACACACAATATTATACATTAGCAAAAGCACTAGATAACAGCACTATTACCTGTCATGTAGTGCTACAGATGCTACCTAGGTATCTCTATAACACATAATATTATACATTAGCAAGAGCACTAGATAACAGCACTATTACATGTCATGTAGTGCTACAGATACTACCTAGGTATCTCTATAACATACAATATTATACATTAGCAAGAGCACTAGAGGGCAGCACTATTACCTGTCATGTAGTGCTACAGATACTACATAGGTATCTCTATAACACACAATATTATACATTTGCAAGAGCACTAGATAACAGCACTATTACCTGTCATGTAGTGCTACAGATACTACCTAGGTATCTCTATAACATAAAATATTATACATTAGCAAAAGCACTAGATAACAGCACTATTACCTGTCATGTAGTGCTACAGATGCTACCTAGGTATCTCTATAACACATAATATTATACATTAGCAAGAGCACTAGATAACAGCACTATTACCTGTCATGTAGTGTTACAGATACTACCTAGGTATCTCTATAACACAATATTATACATTAGCAAGAGCACTAGATAACAGCACTATTACCTGTCATGTAGTGCTACAGATACTACCTAGGTATCTCTATAACACACACTATTATACATTAGCAAGAGTACTAGATAACAGCACTATTACCTGTCATGTAGTGCTACAGATACTACCTAGGTATCTCTATAACACAATATTATACATTAGCAAGAGCACTAGATAACAGCACTATTACCTGTCATTTAGTGCTAGAGATACTACCTAGGTATCTCTATAACACACACTATTATACATTAGCAAGAGCACTAGATAACAGCACTATTACCTGTCATGTAGTGCTACAGATGCTACCTAGGTATCTCTATAAAACACAATATTATACATTAGCAAGAGCACTAGATAACAGGACTATTACCTGTCATGTAGTGCTACCGATACTACCTAGGTATCTCTATAACACACAATATTATACATTAGCAAGAGCACTAGATAACAGCACTATTTCCTGTCATGTAGTGCTACAGATATTACCTAGGTATCTCTATAACACATAATATTATACATTAGCAAGAGCACTAAAGGGCAGCACTATTACCTGTTACATAGTGCTACAGATGCTACCTAGGTATCTCTATAACACACAATATTATACATTAGCAAGAGCACTAGATAACAGCACTATTACCTGTCATGTAGTGCTACAGATACTACCTAGGTATCTCTATAACACACAATATTATACATTAGCAAGAGCACTAGATAACAGCACTATTACCTCTCATGTAGTGCTACAGATACTACCTAGGTATCTCTATAACACAATATTATACATTAGCAAGAGCACTAGATAACAGCACTATTACCTGTCATGTAGTGCTACAGATACTACCTAGGTATCTCTATAACACAATATTATACATTAGCAAGAGCACTAGATAACAGCACTATTACCTGTCATGTAGTGCTACAGATGGTACCTAGGTATCTATATAACACACAATTGTATACATTAGCAAGAGCACTAGATAACAGCACTATTATCTGTCATGTAGTGCTACAGATACTACCTAACACACAATATTATACATTAGCAAGAGCACTAGATAACAGCACTATTATCTGTCATGTAGTGCTACAGATACTACCTAGGTATCTCTATAACACACAATATTATACATTAGCAAAAGCACTAGATAACAGCACTATTACCTGTCATGTAGTGTTACAGATGCTACCTAGGTATCTCTATAACACATAATATTATACATTAGCAAGAGCACTAGATAACAGCACTATTACCTGTCATGTAGTGCTACAGATACTACCTAGGTATCTCTATAACACACAATATTATACATTAGCAAGAGCACTAGATGGCAGCACTATTACCTGTCATGTAGTGCTACATATACTACCTAGGTATCTCTATAACACACAATATTATACGATAGCAATAGCACTAGATAACAGCACTATTACCTGTCATGTAGTGCTACAGATACTACCTAGGTATCTCTATAACACACAATATTATACATTAGCAAGAGCACTAGATAACAGCACTATTACCTGTCATGTAGTGCTACAGATACTACCTAGGTATCTCTATAACATACAATATTATACATTAGCAAAAGCACTAGATAACAGCACTATTACCTGTCATGTAGTGCTACAGATACTACCTAGGTATCTCTATAACACAATATTATATATTAGCAAGAGCACTAGATAACAGCACTATTACCTGTCATGTAGTGCTACAGATACTACCTAGGTATCTCTATAACACACAATATTATACATTAGCAAGAGCACTAGATAACAGCACTATTACCTGTCATGTAGTGCTACAGATACTACCTAGGTATCTCTATAACACACAATGTTATACAATAGCAAGAGCACTAGATGGCAGTACTACTTCCTGTCATGTAGTACTAATGTTATACATTAGCAAGAGCACTAGATGGCAGCACTATTTCCTGTCATGTAGTACTAATGTTATACATTAGCAAGAGCACTAGATGGCAGCACTATTCCCTGTCATGTAGTACTACAATGTTATACATTAGCAAGAGCACTAGATGGCAGCACTATTTCCTGTCATTTAGTACTACAATGTGATACATTAGCAAGAGCACTAGATGGCAGCACTATTTCCTGTCATGTAGTACTACAATGTTATACATTAGCAAGAACACTAGATGGCAGCACTATTTCCTGTCATGTAGTACTAATGTTATACATTAGCAAGAACACTAGATTGCAGCAGTCTTATAATAATGTTATACATTAGCAAGAGCACTAGATGGCAGCACTATTTCCTGTCATGCAGTGCTAATGTTATACATTAGCAAGAGCACTAGATGGCAGCATCATTTCCTGTCATGTTGTACTAATGTTATACATTAGCAAGAGCACTAGATGGCAGCACTATTTCCTGTTATGTTGTACTAATGTTATACATTAGCAAGAGCACTAGATGGCAGCACTATTTCCTGTTATGTTGTACTAATGTTATACATTAGCAAGAGCACTAGATGGCAGCACTATTTCCTGTTATGTAGTACTAATGTGATACATTAGCAAGAGCACTAGATGGCAGCACTTTTTCCTGTCATATAGTACTAATGTTATACATTAGCAAGAGCACTAGATGGCAGCACTATTTCCTGTCATGTAGTACTAATGTTATACATTAGCAAGAGCACTAGATGGCAGCACTATTTCCTGTCATGTAGTACTAATGTTATACATTAGCAAGAGCACTAGATAGCAGCACTAGTTCCTGTCATGTTATACTAATGTTATACATCAGCAAGAGCACTAGATGGCAGCACTATTTCCTGTTCTGTAGTACTAATTTTATACATTAGCAAGAGCACTAGATGGCAGCACTATATCCTGTCATGTAGTACTGATGTTATACATTAGCAAGAGCACTAGATGGCAGCACTACTTCCTGTCATGTAGTACTAATGTTATACATTAGCAAGAGCACTAGATGGCAGCGCTATTTCCTGTCATGTAGTACTAATGTTATACATTAGCAAGAGCACTAGATGGCAGCACTACTTCCTGTCATGTAGTACTAATGTTATACATTAGCAAGAGCACTAGATGGCAGCACTATTTCCTGTCATGTAGTACTAATGTTATACATTAGCAAGAACACTAGATTGCAGCAGTCTTATAATAATGTTATACATTAGCAAGAGCACTAGATGGCAGCACTATTTCCTGTCATGCAGTGCTAATGTTATACATTAGCAAGAGCACTAGATGACAGCACCATTTCCTGTTATGTTGTACTAATGTTATACATTAGCAAGAGCACTAGATGGCAGCACTATTTCCTGTTATGTTGTACTAATGTTATACATTAGCAAGAGCACTAGATGGCAGCACTATTTCCTGTTATGTTGTACTAATGTTATACATTAGCAAGAGCACTAGAAGTCAGCACTATTTCTTGTCATGTAGTACTAATGTTATACATCAGCAAGAGCACTAGATGGCAGCACTATTTCCTGTCATGTAGTACTAATGTTATACATTAGCAAGAGCACTAGATGGCAGCACTATTTCCTGTTATGTAGTACTAATGTGATACATTAGCAAGAGCACTAGATGGCAGCACTTTTTCCTGTCATATAGTACTAATGTTATACATTAGCAAGAGCACTAGATGGCAGCACCATTTCCTGTCATGTAGTACTAATGTTATACATTAGCAAGAGCACTAGATGGCAGCACTATTTCCTGTCATGTAGTACTAATGTTATACATTAGCAAGAGCACTAGATAGCAGCACTAGTTCCTGTCATGTTATACTAATGTTATACATCAGCAAGAGCACTAGATGGCAGCACTATTTCCTGTTCTGTAGTACTAATTTTATACATTAGCAAGAGCACTAGATGGCAGCACTATATCCTGTCATGTAGTACTGATGTTATACATTAGCAAGAGCACTAGATGGCAGCACTACTTCCTGTCATGTAGTACTAATGTTATACATTATCAAGAGCACTAGATGGCAGCGCTATTTCCTGTCATGTAGTACTAATGTTATACATTAGCAAGAGCACTAGATGGCAGCACTACTTCCTGTCATGTAGTACTAATGTTATACATTAGCAAGAGCACTAGATGGCAGCACTATTCCCTGTTATGTAGTACTACAATGTTATACATTAGGAAGAGCACTAGATGGCAGCACTATTTCCTGTCATGTAGTACTACAATGTAATACATTAGCAAGAGCACTAGATGGCAGCACTATTTCCTGTCATGTAGTACTACAATGTTATACATTAGCAAGAGCACTAGATGGCAGCACTATTTCCTGTCATGTAGTACTAATGTTATACATTAGCAAGAACACTAGATGGCAGCAGTCTTATAATAATGTTATACATTAGCAAGAGCACTAGATGGCAGCACTATTTCCTGTCATGTAGTACTAATGTTATACATTAGCAAGAGCACTAGATGGCAGCACTATTTCCTGTTATGTTGTACTAATGTTATACATTAGCAAGAGCACTAGATGGCAGCACTATTTCCTGTTATGTAGTACTAATGTTATACATTAGCAAGAGCACTAGATAGCAGCACTAGTTCCTGTCATGTAATACTAATGTTATACATCAGCAAGAGCACTAGATGGCAGCACTATTTCCTGTCATATAGTACTAATGTTATACATTAGCAAGAGCACTAGATGGCATCACTACTTCCTGTCATATAGTACTAATGTTATACATTAGCAAGAGCACTAGATGGCAGCACTATTTCCTGTCATGTAGTACTAATGTTATACATTAGCAAGAGCACTAGATGGCAGCACTATTTCCTGTCATGTAGTACTAATGTTATACATTAGCAAGAGCACTAGAGGGCAGCACTATTTCCTGTTGTGTCGTACTAATGTTATATATTAGCAAGAGCACTAGATGGCAGCACTATTTCCTGTCATGTAGTGCTAATGTTGTACATTAGCAAGAGCACTAGATGGCAGCACTATTTCCTGTCATGTAGTACTAATGTTATACATTAACAAGAGCACTAGATGGCAGCACTACTTCCTGTCATGTAGTACTAATGTTATACATTAGCAAGAGCACTAGATGGCAGCACTATTTCCTGTCATGTAGTACTACAATGTGATACATTAGCAAGAGCACTAGATGGCAGCACTATTTCCTGTCATGTAGTACTACAATGTTATACATTAGCAAGAGCACTAGATGGCAGCACTATTTCCTGTCATGTAGTACTAATGTTATACATTAGCAAGAGCACTAGATGGCAGCACTATTTCCTGTCATGCAGTGCTAATATTATACATTAGCAAGAGCACTAGATGGCAGCACCATTTCCTGTTATGTTGTACTAATGTTATACATTAGCAAGAGCACTAGATGGCAGCACTATTTCCTGTTATGTTGTACTAATGTTATACATTAGCAAGAGCACTAGATGGCAGCACTATTTCCTGTTATGTAGTACTAATGTTATACATTAGCAAGAGCACTAGATAGCAGCACTAGTTCCTGTCATGTAATACTAATGTTATACATCAGCAAGAGCACTAGATGGCAGCACTATTTCCTGTCATGTAGTACTAATGTTATACATTAGCAAGAGCACTAGATGGCATCACTACTTCCTGTCATATAGTACTAATGTTATACATTAGCAAGAGCACTAGATGGCAGCACTAGTTCCTGTCATGTAGTACTAATGTTATACATTAGCAAGAGCACTAGATGGCAGCACTATTTCCTGTCATGTAGTACTAATGTTATACATTAGCAAGAGCACTAGAGGGCAGCACTATTTCCTGTTGTGTCGTACTAATGTTATACATTAGCAAGAGCACTAGATGGCAGCACTATTTCCTGTTATGTAGTGCTAATGTTGTACATTAGCAAGAGCACTAGATGGCAGCACTATTTCCTGTCATGTAGTACTAATGTTATACATTAACAAGAGCACTAGATGGCAGCACTACTTCCTGTCATGTAGTACTAATGTTATACATTAGCAAGAGCACTAGATGGCAGCACTATTTCCTGTCATGTAGTACTACAATGTGATACATTAGCAAGAGCACTAGATGGCAGCACTATTTCCTGTCATGTAGTACTACAATGTTATACATTAGCAAGAGCACTAGATGGCAGCACTATTTCCTGTCATGTAGTACTAATGTTATACATTAGCAAGAGCACTAGATGGCAGCACTATTTCCTGTCATGCAGTGCTAATATTATACATTAGCAAGAGCACTAGATGGCAGCACCATTTCCTGTTATGTTGTACTAATGTTATACATTAGCAAGAGCACTAGATGGCAGCACTATTTCCTGTTATGTTGTACTAATGTTATACATTAGCAAGAGCACTAGATGGCAGCACTATTTCCTGTTATGTAGTACTAATGTTATACATTAGCAAGAGCACTAGATAGCAGCACTAGTTCCTGTCATGTAATACTAATGTTATACATCAGCAAGAGCACTAGATGGCAGCACTATTTCCTGTCATGTAGTACTAATGTTATACATTAGCAAGAGCACTAGATGGCATCACTACTTCCTGTCATATAGTACTAATGTTATACATTAGCAAGAGCACTAGATGGCAGCACTAGTTCCTGTCATGTAGTACTAATGTTATACATTAGCAAGAGCACTAGATGGCAGCACTATTTCCTGTCATGTAGTACTAATGTTATACATTAGCAAGAGCACTAGAGGGCAGCACTATTTCCTGTTGTGTCGTACTAATGTTATACATTAGCAAGAGCACTAGATGGCAGCACTATTTCCTGTCATGTAGTGCTAATGTTGTACATTAGCAAGAGCACTAGATGGCAGCACTATTTCCTGTCATGTAGTACTAATGTTATACATTAACAAGAGCACTAGATGGCAGCACTACTTCCTGTCATGTAGTACTAATGTTATACATTAGCAAGAGCACTAGATGGCAGCACTATTTCCTGTCATGTAGTACTAATGTTATACATTAGCAAGAGCACTAGATGGCAGCACTATTTCCTGTCATGTAGTACTAATGTTATACATTAGCAAGAGCACTAGATGGCAGCACTACTTCCCGTCATGTAGTTCTCCAGACGTGCACGCTACTTATCTAGATATCTCTTTAACAAGGAATAACGTGAGAATGAAGCACATTTTATAATAGAAGTACATTGGAAGCTTTTTTAAAATTTTATTCTCTATCTGAATCATGAAAGAAATTGTTTACAGAGATTTTGACAATGTTTTATAATGATTTAAGTAATGTAATTTAGTATACATTGACACAATTAAAGAATGTTCTGTGATGTATCTAGAATATTTAAAGAAACAGTAAAGTCAAGATTAAACTTTCATGGTCTAGATAGAACATGCAACTTTAAACAACTTTCCAAATTACTTCTATTCCTAAACTTGCTTTGTTCTTTTGGTATATTTTTTTGACGTGTCTAGTGCTCTTTCAAAGTACTTGTGCTAGGGTTGCCACCCGTCCCTTAAAATACAGAACACTTATAAGTTACACATGCTGCAGGGTGTGCATGGAGGAATATAAATAGTGCTGTCCAGAAACACAATACATGTTCCTCCCTGCACACCCTGCAGCATGTGTAACTCATAAGTGTCCGGGTAAACATGGCTGAGGTGACAACCCTAACTTGTGCCTAAATTACGGAACTCCCTGTCACAAATAATCATTTCTATTTATAAATTTAGTAATGTAGATGCAGGCAGTCTTGACAGTTTTGACGTAGATTGCATGGAGGCGCTTTCCCTAAAAATACCCAGTCACAAATGTGAAATCTCGTTTAAGGGTCTCTTAGGAAGATACAATGTTGCAAGGCAGTGGGTTCATGATTTACAGTTTAAAAAAGTTCAAATCCAGTAAAAGAAGATATAAGTCATTTGCATAGAAATCCATAGTCACTACATCTTGTTTATAATTCTCACCAAAATCAAAACAGTGCTATAACAAACAACAGAAATAAATATTGTCAAAAACAATACTTGTAAAAGTTGAAAAATGACCACATAGCAAAAAATGTTGTACAGTCTGCCCTTCCTGACAACCTAAAAAATGCATTATGATGGTTTAGTAGTGGTGCGGATGGACACAGATTACAATAGGTAACTATGAAACTTGTGATTGATTGCCTTTAAAAAGAGGATTTAAATAATGACAGTACTGTTATAGTGATAATCACAAGTCACAACAGTGCGAGTGAGACTTTGGCATGTATTTATCAAGCCGTCAACCGCAAATACGCTGGAATTCCGCAGCGTATTTGTGGCGAGTCTGATTCGCCTTAGTTATCAAACCCTAAAAACCGGCTAAAGTAGAATTTGGTGACGTAACATATGATCCGCCGGACTCAGTCGAACACAGGTCGATGCTTACGTCACTACAGATGTTCCGAACGCAAGTTCGGCACAATCTGACTACTTTTGGAAGTTATCAAATATCTACCAGGTATGCTCGGCACTATTCCGGCCCAGCGTACCTGGAGGCGGCGGATGCCATAGGAATCAATGGGGGTCGGAAAGCAGCGAGAGCTTATGTTCGCTGCTGCCCGATATCCCATTGATTCCTATGGGAACGTGTACACCTAACACCCTAACATGTACCCCGAGTCTAAACACCCCTAATCTGCCCCCCCTACACCGTCGCCACCTACATTATACTTATTAACCCCTAATTTGCTGCCCCAACACTGCCGCCACCTAAATAAAACTTATTAACCCCTATCCCGCCGCTCCCAGACCCCGCCGCAGCTAAATAAACTTATTAACCCCTAAACCGCTGCTCCTGGAGCCCACCGCCACCTACATTATACTTATTAACCCCTAATCTTCTGCCCCCTACACCGCCGCCACCTACATTATATTTATTAACACCTAATCTGCCCCCCCTACACTGCCGCCACTATATTAAATTTATTAACCCCTAACCTAAGTCTAACCCTAACCCTAACACCCCCTAACTTAAATATAATTTAAATATATATAAATAAATATTACTATCATTAACTAAATAATTCATATTTAAAACTAAATACTTACCATTGTAGCTAGCTTAGGGTTTATATTTATTTTACAGGCAACTTTGTATTTATTTTAACTAGGTACAATAGTTATTAAATAGTTATTAACTATTTAATAACTTCCTAGTTAAAATAAAGACAAATATACCTGTAAAATAAAACCTAACCTAAGTTACAATTACACCTAACACTACACTATAATTAAATAAAATCCCTAAACTAAATACAATTAAATACAATAAAATAAAATGATCTAAAGTACGAAAAAACAAACACTAAATTACAGAAAATAATAAAATAATTACAAGATTTTTAAACTAATTACACCTAATCTAATCCCCCTAACAAAATTAAAAAGCCCCCCTAATAAAAAAGCCCTACCCTACAAAAGGGCCTTTTGCGGGGCATTGCCCCGAAGTAATCAGCTCTTTTACCTGTAAAAAAAAAATTACAACCCCCCCAACATTAAAACCCACCACCCACACAACCAACCCTACTCTAAAACCCACCCAATCCCCTCTTAAAAGAACCTAACACTAACCCCTTGAAGATCACCCTACCTTGAGAAGTCTTCACCCAACCGGGCCGAAGTCCTCCATGAAGCCGGCAGAAGTGGTCCTCCAGACGGGCAGAAGTGATCCTCCAGACGGGCAGAAGTCTTCATCCAGGGAAGTAGGGAAGTAGGGAGAAATATTTTGAAGAAACACTGGAAAGTACTTACCCTAGATCCCATACTAGGTAGGGTCCTACCTCATAGACCAACTGTTACGTTTAGAAAAAATAAGGATCTTAAAAACTTATTAGCACCTTCCAAATTTAAAGGAGTATTAAAACCGATCTCAACTGACAACAAACACTGGCTGAGTAGAACTAATGGCACTTGGCTGTGTGGAATGAAGAATTGTAATATGTGCAATCGCATCATCAAAGGTGATTCCTTCAAAGATGCAAATGGTCAAAAGTCATACATAATACAACATAAATTTTCTTGCAAATCCTCATTTGCAGTATATCTGCTCATGTGCGAGTGCCATTGTGTCTATGTAGGGTGTACCAAAAGAACCATAAAGAACAGGTTCAGTGAACACCTTAACAACATTAAGAATAAGGTAGACAATCACAGCGTCCCCTACCATTTTATCAACCACCACAATGCCAATAATTCGGGATTGCGAATTATGGTGTTAGATTGGATTGCTCCTACAGGCTGCAAAAATAGGCTCAGGAGTCTCCGACAATGTGAAACCTATTGGATTCACGAACTCCAAACGTTAAATACATCTAGTGTGAAAGGCTTGAACATTGATTTAGATCTACAAGCCTTCATGTAAAGCCCATATAAATTTAATGAATTTGTTTCTTGAGTCATCTATTTTTATCTTTTTATTATCTTTTTATTATTTTATATTTTCTTTTGTAGATAAATATTTATTTTTATATTTAGATTGTTCCCAATACATTATATATTTAGCATTTATTGTCCATTCATCAATTATTATTGTTACATATTAGAATGTATTCACTTATTTACATATACTAATTTTTTGCATCAATTGTTCAACGCTTGTCTCCATCACAGCATTGTTCACGCTAATGGGTATATATCTGAGTATGTTCTAACATTGCGCTATCTATTCTTTTATGCAAGGTTAATATCTAAAAACTCTATGCTACATCGTTTAAATTGAATACAAAACACAGTGCTAGAAAATTTCTTTGTCTAAGTTGAATCAAACGGTTACCATTATATATAGATTTTTATGAAATATATGTGTCTTTTATCTTTTAGAAATTTTAAATCGTGTAGTACTACGCTAATATTTGATCTTATTCTATGAATGTATTTTATATGTATCTTATATGTATCTTATTTAGCGGCTACTATGAAAATGACTAGACCGGAGCAATATGAATGCTAGCCTTGCTCTAAGGTCCTAGATGAACTTTTAGCCAATGAGATCACCGCCCTTGGAGGCGCGCCCGACCCGGGTCTTTTAAAAGGATCCGCAACTATTCAGTTTTACACTTCCTCTTGAAAAAGTCAGGTTGTAGCCTGAAGAAACGCGTTGAGGCTGCACTAGCACCTTTCCCTGGCCATTGCAACGCCGGTGCTGAATACAGAGTATCCCCCGATTTGGCGAGTCCCCTCACGGCTTTCCGGAAGCTAACCAGAGGACACAGCTGACGAGGTGATGGAGAACACACCCACAGCATCAGGCTAAAAGGACTTGGACTTGGTGACAGTGCTTTTTATCTTTGTTTATCTTGTATGTGTGATTTATACGCTTTGATTATTTGTTTTATTAAAACGGTGTTAGAGTGGGATGCGCTCTGTCTTCTTTTGTCTAATTATGGAGAACGTATTCAGGTCCGCGGCAGTGATGTTAGGCGATCTTAGGCAAGCGTATTGGTGCCGTTGAATGCAAGAAAGTCGATGCTTTGATAAATAGATGCCTTTTAATCAAATTTTTAAATTGAAAAATAAAAACATGCCATTTGTAGATGTTGGTATCCTGAAGCAACTATAGACGAATGACCATTATGCCAAGATACGTATGGCATGTATATGCTTAATGAGTGTGGCGGAAGTATTGTGATCACAGTAGGTTAATGTCACACATGCAAATGAGTATTTTCCATGCTGAGTGAACAAAGGGGTTATATGTCTAGAACTTTCCTGTAACCTTAAGAGGTGTGAATATGCTATTGTATCAGTCAGTTTGGGAGACCTCAAAGTTTCTGTTTCAAAAACAGGTCCTTTACACGTGAAAAGTCCTTTGTAAGAGCTTTTCTTTTGAAAACTCATTTGAGGTGGTGGAGTTTTAACAAAAGAAACAATATAGCATTGTGATCATTCGAGAAGCTCAGCTACCAATTCAGGGGCTAAATTACTAGTGGAGCCCTATCATTTACGCACAAACGATAACGGGTTTATCGTGGCTGTTTGCACGTGTCAGGTTTTTTGCTCGTAATACAAGTTGAAAGTAAATGCGATCGGTGGAGCGCAATCAAAGTTAACGTGTGCCAGTTTAGCGCAATCTCAAAGCTCTGGTTAACTGTTTCGAAGAACAAAAAAGTCTCACAAAGAACATAAAAAATACATTACAAAGTACACTTACACTCATAATAATAATACCATCTAATAAAATTATTTAAAAAGAATATTGCACAAAAAGTTAAACGGGCTTTAACATAGAGATACATCCATATACATGTCTGAAGATATATATATATTTATATATAAGTGCTTTAGAGCCCTTTGCAGTCAAGTAGATGAAAACATGTAAAAGCATATTGATGCAATATTCATTTTTAATAAAGTGTTATTCTGTGTACTGTAAATATTTCACATTCCAATGTTCTGCACTAGCAGCATATGTTCTAAGTATTTCTAAAAAGATATTCCTATATATATGTGGTTTTATACAAATACCTGATAATAATAATAATAATATTTATATCTATATATATATATATATATATATATATATATATATATATATATATATATATATATATATATATATATATATATATATATATATTGTACCAAATACCATTATATATATATATATATATATATATATATATATATATATATAAAAATAAATATGTATTTCTGAATAAATAGAACATATTTTGCTATATGAAGAAAATTGGAATGTGAAATTTTCATATTTTCATGTTGGGTTAGTGCACTTGAAAATATGCAGTTGGGTTTTTGCACGAGTAGGGTGTTGACTCCTATGGGGGAATAGTTTATCGTGTGTGCAATAGTTTAGGTTCAGCTTTTTACATGCATCGGGTTAGCGTGCAAGAGAAAACTGTTTAATTTCAACTAGTAATACGAGCACAACCCGACGCGTGCAAAAACCTTACTTTTAGTGCCGTTAACTAGCACTCCACTTGTAATCTCGGTCTGAAAACAAGTTGACGTGGAGCAGGACTGGCGGCTGTGGAGCCATCCAGCGTGGAGGATCCTCTTCATGCGATCTTCGCCGCACACTGAAGATTGAATGCAAGGTACCCATTTTATATTTCGGGTACCTTGCATTCCTATTGGCTAAAATTTTCAAATCAGCCAATAGGATAAGAGCTAATGAAATCCTATTGACTGATTTGAACCGCCGCCTTCGCTCCGGATGAAGATAGAAGATGTCCCCATGCTGGATGAAGATGGAGCCGCCTGGAAGAAGACCTTCACTGCCGGACATTTTTAGATTAGGGATTTTTTTAATGGGCAGCTGGATGCCCTTTTAAGGGCAATGCCCATACAAATGCCCCTTTAAGGGCAATGGGTAGCTTAGGTTTCTTTAGACTTAGGTTTTTTTATTTTGGGTGTTTGGTTGGGTGGGGGGTTTTACTGTTAGGGGGTACTTTGTAATTTTTTAACATAAAACAGCTGTTCCTGAACTCCTATGGCCACATAAATGTACTCTTCAGCAAAGAATACCAAGAGAACAAAGCAAATTTGATAATGTAAGTAAATTGGAAAGTTGTTTACAATTGTATGTTCTGTCTGAATCCTGAACGTTATATTCTGACTTTAAGTAAATAAGGAGAACATTTTAATAATACATATTTGATCACTAATACTGTATGTGTTAGGGTTTCACCCTGATTTCAATAGTTATTTGCTGATTTATATCTTGGCTGCCATTTTGACTCACCTGTTCTCCTTGCCTGTTGCAGAGTGTGTAACGCTGCTCACTACTCACGGGCTCCCTCTTATGGCCAAACTGGAGAACATCCTCAGAGAGAGACAGGTTGCATTCCCAGAATGATGATATCATCACTCCCTATTTAATTGCCTCAGTCCTGTTTGCCATTACCCTTGTGTTGTCTCTGATCTCTCTGTGTATACCTGGCTTGTTTGACGTCCCTTCTGGTTCCTGATCCCTGACTTGTTCCTGACTTTGCTGATCTTCGTATTCCTGACCCCGTCTCGTCTGACTACCTGCTTTGGTTCCTGACCCAGCTCGTCTGACTATCTGCTCTGTCTTTGACTCCTGGCTTGTCATTTGGCTTTTGTACTTGTTATAATTCTTTGCTATTTTTTAAAAAAGGTGTGATTAATTTAGCATGTTACGTCTTTGTCTGGTTCCTGGTATCCTGACAATATGTTACTGGGCTCTAAAATAAGATGCCAATTTAATATTTATATCAATCAAATTGTTTCTTTTTATAAAAATTGCTACTTTGTCTTTTTTTCTTTAGACCAATACATTTTGTCTCATCTACTCATCATATTTTCAGTTATTAAAATGATTATGTGGACCCTTTTCTCCTACAGTATTAGAATCATTAAAAGTGTAGAGACAGAGAAGGACTTCCTTGCATGAATTCTGTTTACACCCGCTGCTAAAATGTGACCATTATCATTTACCATCTGCAAATGCGTTTCCTTATGTACCCTACTGAATGCCTTTTGGTTATTTACGAGGACAGGTGGCCTGTACTTGCAGCATTGTTTGTAGAGTTGTTTTCAGCACCAAGTGTCATAAGTAACATTGGTCGCTTTAAAGCCAAATTAGAAGCATTGACATAGCAGTGTGTCCTTCGTCCATCTGTCATGTTACTCTCAATCTGCCACAACAGTGGGCATATGATGCCATTATAATGAGTGTTATTTCTTGCTAGATCTATGTAAAGATTTGAAGTGGGCTAGTGCCAGTTGGGATTGGGCAAACAGCTTAAAGCACTGCTGCTTGTAGCTGAAAAACCTTCACCTGCACATTCAGATACTCCTCATAAGCTCCGTTTATGTAGCTATGGAACTAGATACTGTATTTGTGAGGATATAAACATGTTCTTATACTGTTACAAATAGTAAATGCCAATAAATTAATCTTTAGATGATGTACACAGGAGTTTGAGTTTAAATATTACTTAGAGCATGAAGATGCTCCTTGATTTCGATTTGGTCCTGACCTTCAGCATCTCCTGCTGGAAACTTTGTTCTAATTTTAACAGCAATCTTTGGGATCCTAGCCAGTTACTTAACTGGGATTTCTGTGTATGGCTTTAAAAGGGACATTACACACTTTATTATTTATTTTGTTGGGAAGGAAACCAAGGCTTTATGGACCCAACAAAATGACAATGTTTTCATTGTTTAAACAACTCATATAGTGGTCAGTTCAAATCTATCTCCTGATTTGTTTTCAGATGGTGAAAGGGCACTTATCATTCAAGATCACAATAGCAGGTTTTCATCTGTTTCTGGGAGCTGCAAGCTACTTTTCAGCTTGATTTTCAAGGTCATTTTACACTTATTGAAATGATACCTAAAAGCACTTGTTAAAGGCCTAAACTGGCCTTTTTGACATCTTTTCAAGTATTACAAGACAATATGAAATAATTCTGTTATATTGCACGTGACATTCTGAAAATGGACCCAGGAGACATTTCAGAGGTGTACTTGTATATATGGTCTACAATCATTAAAGCGCTATTCATCACTAATGTATAGTACACCTGCAGTGGGAAGGAAACAAATTTATATATGTATATGTATTTATTACAGCTAAGGGGATCTCCAGAAAAAGAGAGATAACAATAATTAGACCCCAAAATCTACAAATTGCAGTCATAAAGATGCAATAATGTTTGAAAGCCTGGTAATGAAGGCACTGTCCCACTTGAAAGCCTGGTCTTGAAGGCACTTTCCCATTTGAAAGCCTGGTCATGGTTATGAAGGTGCTATCCCATTTGATAGCCTGGTCATGAAGGATTTATTTCACTTGAAATGTTAGTCATTAAGGGGCTATCCCATTTGAAAGCCTGGTCATGAAGGCGCTATCCCTTTTCAAAGCTTGATCATGAAGGTGCTATCCCATTTGAAAGCCCGGTCATGAAGATGTTATCCCATTTGAATGACCAGTCATAAAGGCACTATCCCATTTGAAAGCCCGGTCATGAGGTCCACCGCCACTCGACTAAAAGGCTCCTCTATTATGGGGAGGGAGTGTAGCTTCACCTTATATCGGTCTCCTCTATTCCCTACCACGCATTCAAGGATCATACCGACACGGAGGATATCGATGGGTACCTACAGGACTTTGAGCGATTATGCCAACTGCATAATATTAGTACCGCTGACCACGTTCCCCTACTGAAGCCTACCGCACCATGCCAGATGAAGACAGAAGGGACTACCAGAAGGTAAAACAGGCCATCCTGACTAGGTATGCTATTACCTCGGAAGCATACCGACAGCGGTTCTGAGACCTGAAGAAGCTGGAGAAAGATACCCACACTGAGTGGACGCATTGGTTTTACAACTCAAGGGGTGTCCACCGAATTGCAAAACTGACTGTGAGATCGGAAACCGTGCACGGTACATACCGCAGCAACCTTGGCTGACGAATACCAAGACGCCCAGAGAGCTCAACGAACACAGCAACGCTCCAGTATTAGGGTCACCCCAACCCCCACTGAAGCTCCCACACCTCTGCTACCCATCCTGGAGGGGGAATCCACCCACCCCCTCCCCAATACCAGACTCAATCAGCTATCCGTTGCCATCTTTGTAACCAACAAGGGCACATTCAGAGAGACTGTCCCAGGAACAAAACTGATCTACCTGGAACAACCAGAACAACTTGTCAAACAACCGGGCAGCTGTGCACTGCTACCAGAATGAGCCCCGACTACAGACCCAACCCACAGTCTTCCACAAGGAACCCTTGGGCAATCTTACACAAGGTAAACCCAGTACAGGCCGCTTCAGACAACCTACAAAGCCACCGCCAGGTGGTCTATATGGAGGGCCGACGTGTCCGAGGGCTGCGTGACTCTGGGGCCACCATAACCTTGCTCCGGCAACATTTAGTCTCCACCAATCAACTCACAGGAGACTGTGTAGCCGTCCGGGTGACTGGGGGAGCCATTTGCAAGATTCCGATGGCCAGGGTACACTATGATTGGGGAGCAGGGTCAGGGAACATAGAAGTGGGCCTTTTGCAAAATTTACCCACAGAAGTTATTCTGGGCAACTACTTAGGGGAGCTGACTTCAGCATTTGCACCCCGAACCTCCCCACAAGCAGCACTACCCGTGGTTACCCGACAGCAGGCCCGCACCAACGCACTGGCTGATCACTCTGAGGCTCAGGTAAGCAATCACCACCCTATTGTCTCTTGGGCCCCTCCACTAGAGTTTGGTAGCGAAGTGGCCACTGACCCCTCGTTGTAAGTGTATAGGGATAAGGTAGTCCAGAATCAGGCGGGGTTGGAAGGAGAGAGGTACGGTTGGAACAAGGGGTTACTGTACAGGTATGCAGAGAAGATAGTGGGCGGATCTATTCCCCTGTCTGTTGAGCAGTTAATAGTACCTCAGAGGTTTAGACGAAAACTGCTAGGGGTTGCCCACGATATTCCACTGTCAGGCCACCTAGGAGTTAGTCGGACGAAGCACTGCCTAACTCAGAATTTCTTTTGGCAAGGGATCACCAAAGATATTAGGCAGTATTGCCAGACATGTGACACCTGCCAACGAGTAGGGAAAAGAGGATACCGATATAAGGCGATGCTACAGTCCCTCCCCATAATAGAGGAGCCTTTTAGTCGAGTGGCGGTGGACCTCACTGGCACCCTAGCCAAGCCTAGCCCCTCGGGAATGAGGTACATACTCACAGTCGTGGATTATGCCACACGATATCCCGAGGCGTTGGCTCTGGCTAATATTCATGCCGAGACCGTGGCGGATGCCCTCATCAAAATCTTCTCCCACATGGGATTTACCCGGGAGATTATTTCGGACTGGGGCACCCAGTTTACGGCTGAGATTACCCACCAGTTGTGGAGGGCATGTGGGGTGAAACCCATTGTAAATTCGGCTTATCATCCCCAGTCTAATGGGCTCTGTGAACGGTTTAACGGAACACTGAAACAGATGCTCTGCACGTTCATGGATACCCAGATAAACTGGGAGCAGTTTCTACCTCATTTGCTTTTCGCCGGGAGGTACCTCAGGAGTCCACGGGGTTCTCTCCCTTTGAATTATTATTCAGAAGGAGGGTACGGGGTCCCCTAGACTTAATCCGAGAGCATTGGGAGGGGGAAGTCACTAGTGATGGTACTCCTATCGTACCATACGTGCTGGAGTTTAGGGAGTGCCTGGAGGCCCTGACTCGGACTGTCCGCTCCAACCTCCAGGCGGCTCAAACCCGTCAGCGCCGTTGGTATGATAGGGGCGCCAGGGACCGCAGTTTTCAGATTGGGCAGAAGGTGCTAATCTTAAAACCGGTCAAAAATGATAAACTGCAGGCCTCCTTGCAGGGCCCATACAAGGTGGTGGAACAAATCTGTGACACCACCTATGTGATCGGCCCATGTACTGGAGCAGGCGGTAGACGCATGCTCCATGTAAATATGTTGAATCCGTACCATGAACGCGCAGAGGAGGTGAATGCTATTTGCGCTCCTGCCGCGGACGACGCAGACAGTTTACCTCTTCCTGACCTCCTAGGAATGAAGAACCGGAACGAAGGTCTGGGAGATGTACAATTGGGTGAGCGGTTAAGTCCTCAGGAACAAGCTCAAATAGCGTAGCTACTGCAGGAAAAGAGAGATACGTTCTCCAACGTGCCTGGATATACCTGACTGGCCACCCATTGGGTAGAAACCCCAGGTCACCTCCCCATGCGTCAACCTCCTTACCGCATACCAGAATCGGTGAGAGAACCTACGCGAAAGGAGATTGACGAGATGCTACAGTTAGGAGTGATTGAGCACTCGGACAGCCCCTGGGCCTCGCCGGTAGTTCTAGTGCCGAAGCGGGACAGCACGACCCGCTTCTGCATAGACTACTGGAAACTTAATGATAAAACCAACTCTGATGCCTACCCTATGCCCTGGATAGATGAGCTCCTGGATAAAATGGCTTGAGGCCAGTACCTCACCACCATAGATTTGTGTAAGGGGTACTGGCAGATCCCACTAGCCGAGGATGCCATCCCCAATTCACCCCGTTTGGCCTGTACCAATTCAAGGTCATGCCATTTGGGATTAAGAACGCTCCGGCTACTTTCCAGCAAATGGTGGATCGGCTACTGGATGGGTCCCAAGAGTATGCATGCGCCTATTTAGACGACATAGCTATATTTAGCAGCTCCTGGGACGAGCATTTGAACCATATAGGGGCGATCCTAGATCACATTAGGGAGGCAGGATTAACCCTTAAGCCTAGCAAATGCCATATAGGCATAGCGGAGGTCCAGTACCTAGGGCACCGAGTAGATAGCGGGCAGCAGAAGCCCAAACCGGCCAAGGTAGAGGACGTAGCCAAGTGACCCACTCCCCGTACCAAGACCCAAGTGCTAGCCTTTCTAGATACCGCAGGCTATTATAGGAAGTTCGTACCTAATTATAGTACCCTAGCCAAACCCCTCACCGACCTCACCTGTAAAAACCTTCCTAAGATTGTTGCCTGGAGCCCAGAGTGTGAACAAGCATTTCAAGAACTGAAAAATGCTCTCATAAATGCCCCTATCCTTGCTGCCCCGGATCCAACTAAATGCTTTCTCGTCCATACAGACGCTTCTATGTTTGGATTGGCAGCCGTTCTGAGCCAAGTCGGGCTGATGGCGGCGAGCATCCTGTGGCCTACCGAAGCAGGGAACTGTTATCCAGAGAAGTTAGATACGCCGCCATAGAAAAGGAATTCCTGGCCATGGTGTGGGCCCTCAAGAAACTTCAGCCGTATCTATATGGACAATAATTCTCCCTGCTCACAGATCACAACCCGTTGGTGTGGCTGAACAGGGTATCCGGAGACAATGCCCGGCTGTTGCTCTGGAGTTTGGCGCTGCAGCTGTTTGACTTAACAATCCATTACCACCCTGGGAAGCAAAACGGCAACGCCGATGGGTTGTCCAGACAAACCGAACTTGAACCTTGATCTTTGAACACTCCTCCGGACCTCCCCAAGCCAATCCGTTTGGATCAGACTGGGTATGCCGGCTTGGTTCTGGGGGAGCATTGTTGCAAACCTCGCCACTTATGAACTATGCGGGAATTGTTATTTAGGCTAATGGTTAAAATGTATGTTAAACTGTATGTTGCTGTAATACAATTATATGTTTGATGATGTCATTGTATCAGTTTGGAACCCCTTGTAGGGGAGACTGTTTTAAAAGTTGGTTGTTTTTTTTGCAGTGTTAAAAGTTAGTTGTTGTTAACTCCCAGGCTATGTGTCGTCTAGTTCTTGGTGGAAAGGGGTTATTATAACAATTACCAAGTGTAATTACTTGCTTGTCTCTGCCTACCAAAAAGATATTACAGATCCTACTGCCTCTCTGCTACAATTACCAAGAGTAGTTACTCGCTTGTCTCTGCCTACCAAAAAGGTATTACAGATCCTACTGCCTCTCTGCTACAATTACCAAGAGTAGTTACTTGCTTGTCTCTGCCTACCAAAAAGATATTACAGATCCTACTGCCTCTCTGCTACAATTACCAAGAGTAGTTACTTGCTTGTCTCTGCCTACCAAAAAGGTATTACAGATCCTACTGCCTCTCTGCTACAATTACCAAGAGTAGTTACTTGCTTGTCTCTGCCTACCAAAAAGATATTACAGCTCCTACTGCCTCTCTGCTACAATTACCAATAGACAGAAATGTATCCAAATAATTTTTAACTGTATCTAGGGTATTGGCATTCACTACCTCCTTTGGTAATGAGTTGCACAATTTTATTGCTCTTACAGTGAAAAAACGTTTCCGTTGATGGAGATTAAATCTCCTTTCCTCCAACCTTAAATTGTGACCTCTGGTCACAAACAATTTTCTTGGAATAAACAGAGCTTCTGCCATCTCTGTATATGGGCCTTGAATGTATTTATATAAAGTAATCATGTCACCTCTTAAGCGCCTTTTTTCTAAAGAAAACAGACCCAGTTTGACTAGCCTCTCCTCATAGGTTAAATTCTCCAATCCCCTTATTAGATTTGTGGCCCTTCTCAGAACTTTTTCTAGTTCTGCAATATCTTTTTTTTAGATTGTTCCCCAGAACTGCACTCCATACTCAAGGTGAGGTCTTACCAGTGCTTTATATAGTGACAGAATTATGCTTTCCTCCCTTGAGTCAATGCCTCTTTTAATACATGCTAGTATCTTATTAGCCTTTGAAGCTGCTGCCCTGCATTGTGCACCCATCTTTAGCGTGTTATCTATTACTACCCCCAAATCCCTTTCCTCCTGTGTTTGGCTTAGTCTTGTCCCATTTAAATAATATGTCGCCTGCTTATTTTTACTTCCAAAATGTAGAACCTTAGTAAGATAAGAAGTATACTTATACCTGCATGCAAGTGCTAACTTAGTTGTAATCTGTACATTATTCTGATGTAAAGCCATGTAATGACCAAAATGTATCTATCTAAAGATCTAAGAGAGGAAGGAAGGGGAGAGGACTCTAAGGTGATACTGGGCTAATCCCAATAATTAATTAAATCATATCTGGAGTTTAGGCCTTCTGGATGTCTAGTCCTAAGCCTAAACATCCAGTAAGCCTCCCGTTTGGCCAGAAGTTTATCCAGATCACCCCCTCTTTTGGGAAGTTTAACTTTCTCTATGGCACACCACCTCAGAGTATGTATTCCTCCCTGATGGTTTTCCACAAAGTTCTCTGATGCATGATTTTATGTCCCTCGAGGTGAGTCCCACATATTGGACCCCACATATTTGACATTTCAACAGATAGATGACCTCAGAGGACATACAATTCCTGCACAACTTTATCTTTATTTCCTCACCCATTATATGTGATGTGAAGGTTTTGTTTTTTCAATAAATTCACACGGTCTACACTTTCTGTGTCCACAATTGTACATACCTGTACTACTCATCCAGGTGACCCTTGTGCTTTCTGTTTTTAATAGGGTAGGAGAGAGCAGGGACCCTAATGTAGGACATTTTTTAGAACTGCATCTAATGCCATTTTTAACCAGTTCAGTTAATTTGTCATCTGCTTCTAAAATGTGAAAATGTTTCTGTATTATTTGTGAAACTGGACACTATAGCTGGTGACAAAATTCACTCCCTTAAATAGTTCTGGTTTGTCTTTTTTGTCTCCCAAAAGAAATGATCTTTGCATTTTATCCACATTATTTCTAGCAATGCTGAATGAAGTTTTTTTGAGGTATTCCCGTTCCCTCAGCCTAATTTCCAATTCCTTTGCTTCCCAGCTGTAATCTCCATACTCTGAACAGTTAAGTTTTAAACGTATAAACTCTCCTTTAGCCACTGCAGCTGCAGTATGGTTAGGATGGTAGCTTCTGCCGTGAAGCAAAGAATTGCCCAAAATAGGTTTTCTGTATATCTTGGTTGACACCTTGCCCTCTTTGGAGCCAGTTAAGGTGATGTCAAGGTAATTAATTCTCTCAGAATTTAGTTCAAATGTGAAACTGAGGCCAACATCATTATCATTGAGCATGTTCACAGAGGTCACAACTTCTGATTTGTTTCCTTTTCATATGAAGAGGAGGTCATCAATGAACCTTCTGTACATATAAGTTTCTTATTTATAAATGTTTCTATCTCTAAAGATGTGGAAAAACTCCCACCAACCTAAAAATAGGTTGGCGTACGAGGGGACAAATTTCGCCCCCATCGCTGTTCCACATCTTTGGAGATAGAAAAGCTCCTGAAACTGGAAGAAATTGTGGGTAAGGAGAAACTTCATAACATCCACTACATAATCCTGAAACTCAAGCGTGTACTCTGAATAATTCTTTAGATAGAATTTTATAGCTTTAATGCCCTCCTCATGTGGTATTGATCAGTACAGTGATACTGCATCTACCGTAACCCAACAAAAGTTATCTTTCCATATTAGGGATTCCATCATATTCAGCACATGCTTCGTATCCGTAATGTACGAGGGCATGGTGATGACAAATGTTTGAAGTATAGAATCCAGCCATTGAGACAAATGCTCGAATATTGACCCAATCCCACTGACTATCGGGCGACCTTGAATATTGTTCAGGGATTTGGGGACTTTGGGGAGATGGTGGAACAGGGGTATCCTTGGATTCTGTAAAAGTAAGTATTCCACTGTTTTCCCATCCAGGAACCCCGTGGTTGCATCATTTAGGTAATGTCAAATAGCACAAAAGAAAGTTTTAACCACCGCTCAATACGTAAAAATAGAAACTTTATTACAAAAATCGTTAAAATATATAGCCTATAAAAATCAAAGTGATTGAGGAGCGCAGCAAGAAGGGCTTATGCGTTTCGGCAAACTGCCGTAGTCATAGTCATAGCCTGTTTTAATGCTATCACCCCTGTGTTTAAAAACTTTAAGAGGTAAAATGATTGGATAATCAAGTGGCGCCTCCCCTCACTGACACTAATGATGTATGTTATGTTGCAACAATGGGTTTGGATGTATATGTGTCAGAAATATTAACTGTTTAACAATTCCTAATGGACTGTATTTTTTGCTGAACATATGATACTCTTCCTGATTTTTTTGAAATTACTATTTTCGGTAACGTTTAACACCTAGTGTATGGTTATATTTGTGGCATACGGACAGACAAAATGGACAGCAGCAACCCTCAGTTTTACTCACCCATGCCAGCTATGGACAAAAATGCCAACCCTATGGACTGTGACAAAATCTTTTCTGCTGATAAAAGAATTTTAACCCTAAGTAACCTGTTTGATTCGATGGAACATCTTTTGCTCAAAGAAACCAGAGTACAATGGAACTTGTGGACATTTGACCAATATATTAAAGCTCAAATGATTTTTAAATTTCCCACTTTTGAAGTAGATGTGAATGACACTGAATTTATAGAGGCCTGGAATGAGGTTTTTTTAGAATGTTCCTTGAGACTAATGTTGATGCTCATAGAACACAAAAAGAGACAGCTTACTAAGATTAGGGGAGATATAGATATGATGCAGTTAGAAGTGAACAAAAGGAAGAATGATACTGATTTTGCAAGATTTGATAGTCTCCTTAGAGATACACTAGCAGCCAATGAAAGGGCAGTGATGGAAAAAAACCATATTAAGTATCTTAGAGATAAAACTGATTATGATACAACAACAGTTTACATTTGGAACAGGAAACAGAGGGCACTAAATAGACAAAGAACATATAACCCTAAAAAAAAAAAAAAAAAAAAAAAAAAAAAAACACACACAAACAAGGGAATAGGTCAGGAGGGAAGTCAGTTTCATTTTCTGGGAGTGAACCAGAATACTCCTCAGATGAAAGATCATCAGGAAATAAGCAATATCTCAACAGGGATACTAAAAAATACCAATGTAGCACAAGTAATAGAACAGCAGGCAGTGGTTAGGCCCAAGGAACAGAGAACACCTAATAATAGACAAGGAGGGACAACGTTAACACATACAGCACTGTAACCACTTCGTACTCTATCTTAAAGAAAACTTAGTGTTAAGTAGATCCGTGAAATCAGTGTGTGGCCTCGTACACACTGGAAGGTTGCAGAGAGACTGCTGCTGTGAGAGTGAAAGCTGAGCAGGGAATTCCTCCTCCTGGAAGTGTGCTAAATTCCTTAAGCCCCAGGTAAACACAGAGGACAAGAAGTATCAGGCAGTCTTAAGCTTAGAAAGGCTAGAGGCAAGGTAACGATCCTGTAGAAAAACAAGATGAGCAACTGGTTCTGCAGAAAAGAAAGTTCCTTTGCAATAATAATAATTAGCGCTGAGGAATCTGTTGGCGCTCTACAAATAACCGATAATAATAATAATAATAATCACAAATCAGGCTTGACAGAGCTAGAGTCCTGTTCTGAGTACAACAAAGACAACAATTAATCAAGCAATGACATCACAAGTTCAAAGCACACAGGGACGTCAAATGTCAGATATAGATCAGGTTTTTCCCTTGGACGCTGCCCTGTCATCAGTCCCCATAGAACCACACAAGACGCAGGACAGGTACACATTGCAGGGACAATGAGCCCAAAGCAAGTACAAATAAGGAATGTCATAAATCTATCACAAAACATTTGACTACAGATCAATTGAAAGTACTGAGATATGGTCTTACTGATGAGTTCAATGTCTTTCAGACTATGATTGATGTAAATCGTCTAATTAGAAATATAACTCTTAAGAAACATTTTTCAGGTCAGGAAGACATTGAACAAACACCAGTGGGCAATACTATTAATAACATCAATCATGAGCCAGGAAAACTAACTTTTCAGGACAGATGTGACACTGTGGTTCTACAGGAGTTACAATTTGAGGCAGCTAATAAAGAGGGTAATATTACTAAAGGTACTTCCATGAGACCAAAATCAAAATTCTATCCTATTCATTCCAGAGGAGATATAATAGAGACCTTTTACAATTTAATCAAAACAGATTTGACCAATTTAAAAGCTTCTGGGAGTCCAATCAACTACAATATAACCAGTAAAGAGAGAATAGCCCTCAAACAATTACAGGAAGATAACAACATTGTTAAAAAAAAATGCGGACAAAGGGGGCACTGTTGTGGTTATGAATAAGATGACATATATAGAGGAAGCTCTCAGACAGCTAGGCAATGAAGAAAATTATCGGGTGCTCCCTGGGGATTCTGCTTCCGAATACAGACAGGAGCTGTGTCATCTTTTGGACGATGGGATGGAACAGAGGTTTCTGGATGGGAAAACAGTGGAATACTTACTTGTACAGAACCCAAGGACACCCTTGTTCCACCATCTCCCCAATGTCCCCAAATCCCTGAACAATATACAAGGTCACCCGATAATCAGTGGGATTGGGTCATTATTCAAGCATTTGTCTCAGTGGCTTGATTCTATACTTCAACTATTTGTCATCACCATGCCATCGTACATCAAGGATACGAAACATGTGCTGAATATGATGAAATCCCTAAAGTGGGAAGATAACTTTTGTTGGGTTACGGTAGATTCAGTATCACTGTACTCATCAATACCCCATGAGGAGGGCAAAGAAGCTATAAAATTCTATCTAAAGAGTTAACGCTTGAGTTTGAGGATTATGTAGTGGATGTTACAAAGTTTCTCCTTACCCACAATTTCTTCCAGTTTCAGGAGGTTTTCTATCTCCAAAGATGTGGAACAGCGACGGGGCAAAATTTACTCCGTCGAATGCCAACCTATTTTTAGGTTGGTGGGAGTTTTTCCACATCTTTGGAGATAGAAACATTTACAAACAAGAAGTTTATATGTACGGCAGGTACATCGATGACCTCCTCTTCATATGGAAAGGGAACAAATTAGAAGTTGTGACCTTTGTGAACATGCTCAATGATAACGATGTTGGCCTCAGTTTCACACTTGAACTAAATTCTTAGAGAATTAATTACCTTGACATCACCTTAACTGGCTCCAAAGAGGGCAAGGTGTCAACCAAGATATACAGAAAACCTATTTCGGGCAATTC
This sequence comes from Bombina bombina, assembly GCF_027579735.1. Classification (NCBI taxonomy): domain Eukaryota; kingdom Metazoa; phylum Chordata; class Amphibia; order Anura; family Bombinatoridae; genus Bombina; species Bombina bombina. Next base: position 33,581,786 of record NC_069500.1, on the reverse strand, counting down.
TTTGCTTCACGGCAGAAGCTGCCATCCTAACCATACTGCAGCTGCAGTGGCTTAAGGAGAGTTTATAAGTTTAAAACGTAACTGTTGAGATTACAGCCGGGAAGCAAAGGAATTGGAAATTAGGCTGAGGGAAAGGGGATACCCCAAAAAAACTATCAGCATTGCTAGAAATAAGGTGGATAAAATACAAAGATCATTCCTTTTGGGAGACAAAAAAGACAAACCAGAACCATTTAAGGGAGTGAATTTTGTCACCAGCTATAGTGTCCAGTTTCCCCAGATTTCACAAATAATACGGAAACATTTTCACATTTTAGCAGCAGATGACAAATTAACTGAACTGGTTAAAAATGGCATTAGATGCAGTTCTAAAACATTTCCTACATTAGGGTCCCTGCTCTCTCCTACCCTATTAAAAACAGAAAGCACAAGGGTCTCTACCTGGATGAGTAGTACAGGTATGTACAATTGTGGACACAGAAAGTGTAGACCATGTGAATTTATTGAAAAAAACAAAACCTTCACATCACATATAACGGGTGAGGAATTCAAGATAAAGTCATGCATGAATTGTATGTCCTCTGAGGTCATCTATCTGTTGAGATGTCAATTATGTGGAGTCCAATATGTGGGACTCACCTTGAGGGACATAAAATCACGCATCAGAGAACATGTATCCACAATTACATGAGGAAAATCCAATACCCCATTGGTACGCCACTTTGTGGAAAAACATTCGGGAGGAATACATACTCTGAGGTGGTGTGCCATAGAGAAAGTTAAACTTCCCAAAAGAGGGGGTGATCTGGATAAACCTCTGTCCAAACGGGAGTCTTACTGGATGTTTAGGTTTAGGATTAGAGATCCAGAAGGCCTAAACTCCAGATATGATTTAATTAATTATTGGGAGTAGCCCAGAATCACCTTAGAGTCCTCTCCCCTTCCTTCCTCTCTTACATCTTTAGATAGATACATTTGGCCATTATATGGCTTTACATCAGAATAATTTCCAGATTAAAACTAAGTTAGCACTTGCATGCAGGTATAAGTATACTTCTTATCTTACTATCTAGCTATTGTTCGCTATAGACAATTAACTCTATCAATTTTCATATGCATATATATCCTCTACTTGCATTTGTTTCTATTTCCCAATGTATATTTATATATGAGAAATGTTTTTACACCTAACGTTGTGTATATATTGCCATGGACTCTGTATACTTTGTATATTTAATACAATATAGAGATATCTGTCATATATATTACCATATTAAGAAAAAGTCAGGTTAAGATTTTATTATCCTATTGTCATACTCGATTATTGCAAGTTATTGGGATGTTATATGTTTAGGTTAATTCTGTGCACAATATATATATATATATATATATAGATATATACTGTATATATATATATATATATATATATATATATATATAGATATAGATATAGATATATACTGTATATATATATATATATATAATTATTTGAATATTGACACAGAATATGTCCACTTTTTATTCTATTAGGTTTGGCATAACATGCATCATTAGTGTCAGTGAGGGGAGGTAGTTATATAACTATTTAATATTATTAAATAACTAAATATTAAATAACTTAATATTTAATAACTATTGTACCTAGTTAAAATAAATACAAACTTGCCTGTAAAATAAAAATAAACCCTAAGCTAGCTACAATGTAACTATTAGTTATATTGTATCTAGCTTAGGGTTTATTTTATAGGTAAGTATTTAGTTTTAAATAGGAATAATTTAGTTAATGATAGGAATATTTAGATTTATTTAAATTATATTTAAGTTAGTGGGTGTTAGGTTTAGGATTAGACTGGGTGTTAGGTTTAGGGGTTAATAACTTTAATATAGTGGTGGCGATGTTGGGGGCGGCAGATTAGGGGTTAATAAATGTTGGTAGGTGGCAGCGATGTTAGGGACGGCAGATTAGGGGTTAATAATATTTAACTAATGTTTGCGCGGCGGGAGTACGGCGGTCTAGGGGTTAATATATTTATTTTCTAGGGTCTAGGTCTAGGGGTTAATATATTTAGTGACGGCGATGTTCGGTTCTGCAGATTAGGGGGTTAAAACATTTTTTTTAGTGTTTGCGATGCGGGAGGGCCTCGGTTTAGGGGTTAATAGGTAATTTATGGGTGTTAGTGTACTTTTTAGCACTTTAGTTAAGAGTTTTATGCTACAGCGTTGTACCATAAAACTCTTAACTACTGACTTTAAAATGCCGTACCAGTCTTGACAGGAGAGGGTCTACCACTCACTTTTTGGCAGACTCATAATACCGGCGCTATGCAAGTCCCATTTAATAAAGAGGATACGCAATTTACGTAAGTGGATTTGCGGTATTTCCAAGTCTGGCCAAAAAAGTGAGCAGTGAGCCTGTACCTTCAAGACTCATAATACCAGCGGGCATTAAAAATCAGCGTTAGGACCGGCTGACGATGCTTTTAAAACCTAACGCAAAACTCGTAATCTAGCGGTTCATTTTTTATAGACTGCTTGCTGTCCTATATATTTTAAAATTTTTTGTAATAAAGTTTCTATTTTTACGTATTGAGCGGTGGTTAAAACTTTCTTTTGTGCTATTTGACATTAGCTAACCAATAAAACCACGCTCATAGGCCCCTAGTTATCAAGCTGTCAACCTCAAATACGCTGGAACTCCGCAGCGTATTTGTGGCGAGGCTGATTCGCCTAAGTTTTCAAGCCCTAAACACCAGCAAAAGTAGAATTTAGTGACGTAAGCTTCGATCCGCCGGACTCAGTCCGACACAGATCGATTCTTACGTCACTCCAGATGTTCCGAACACAAGTTCTGCACAATCTGACTACTTTTGCTAGTTATAAAAAAACTAGCAGGTATGCTTGGCACTTTTCCGGCCCAGCGTACCTGGTTTTCAATCCGCCGCCCTGAAGGTGGCGGATCCCATAGGAATCAATGGGAGTCTGACCATAGCGAAAGTTCATGTTCGCTGCTGCCCGACATCCCATTGATTCCTATGGGAAATGTCTGCACCTAACACCCTAACATGTACTCTGGGTCTAAACCCCTAATCTGCCCCCCTACACCGCCGCAACCTACATTAAACATGCTAACCCCTAAACCGCTGCTCCCGGACCCCGCCGCCACTATAATAAATGTATTAACCCCTAAACCGCCGCTCCCGGACCCCGCCGCCCCCTATATTAAACTTATTAACCCCTAATCTGTCCCCCCTACACCGTCGCCACCTAAAATAAATTTATCAACCCCTATCCTACCCCCCCTACACCGCCGCAACCTATAATAAAATTATTAACCCCTAAACCTAAGTCTAACACTAACCCTAACACCCCCCTATCTTAAATATTAATTAAATAAATCTAAATAAATATAACTCTTATTAAAATAATTGTTCCAATTTAAAACTAAATACTTACCTGTAAAATAAACCCTAAGATAGCTACAATGTAATTAATAATTACATTGTAGCTATCTTAGGATTTATATTTATTTTACAGGTAACTTTGTATATATTTTAACTAGGTAGAATAGTTATTAAATAGTTATTAACTATTTAATAAGTACCTAGCTAAAAGAAATACAAAATTACCTGTTAAAATTAAACCTAACACTACACTATCATTAAATAAATTACATTAATTAACTACAAGTAGCTACAATTAAATACAATTAAATAAACTAACTAAAGTACAAAAAAATAAAAAAAAACTAAGTTACAAAAAATAAAAAAATATTACAAGATTTTTAAGCTAATTACACCTAATCTAAACCCCCTAATAAAATAACAAAGCCCCCAAAATAAAAAAAATGCCCTACCCTATTCTAAATTACGAAAGTTAACAGCTCTATTACCTTACCAGCCCTTAAAAGGGCCTTTTGCGGGGCATGCCACAAAGTATTCAGCTCTTTTGCATGTTAAAAAAAATACAACCCCCCCAACATTAAAACCCACCACCCACATACCCCTACTCTAACCCACCCAACCCCCCCTTAAAAAAACTTAACACTAACCCTCTGAAGATCATCCAACCTTTAGCCGTCTTCAGCCAGCCGACCACCGATGCAACAGAAGAGGACATCCACAGCGGCCGAAGTCATCATCCAAGGGGCGCTGAAGAGGTCTTCTATCCGATAGTAGTCTTCATCCATGTGGTGTCTTCAATCTTCATCCATCCGGAGCGGAGCCTTCTTCAAACGAGCCGACGTGGAGCCATCCTCTTCCAAAGACGCCTACCTGACGAATGGATATTCCTTTAAGCGACGTCATCCAAGATGGCGTCCCTCGAATTCCGATTGGCTGATAGGATTCTATCAGCCAATCGGAATTAAGGTAGGAAAAAACTAATTCCGATACCTTAATTCCGATTGGCTTATAGAATCCTATCAGCCAATCGGAATTCGAGGGATGCCATCTTGGATGATGTCACTTAAAGGAATATCCATTCGTCGGGTAGGCGTCGTTGGAAGAGGATGGCTCCGCGTCGGCTCGTTTGAAGAAGTCTCCGCTCCGGATGGATGAAGATTTAAGACGCCGCATGGATGAGGACTTCTATCGGATGGAAGACCTCTTCAGCGCCCCTTGGATGATGACTTTGGCTGCTGCGGATGTCCTCTTCTGTTCCATTGGTGGTCGGCTGGCTGAAGACTGCTAAAGGTAGGATGATCTTCAAGGGGTTAGTGTTAGTTTTTTTTAAGGGGGGTTGGGTGGGTTAGAGTAGGGGTATGTGGGTGGTGGGTTTTAATGTTTCGGGGGGTTGTATTTTTTTTAACATGCAAAAGAGCTGAATACTTTGGGCCATGCCCCGCAAAAGGCCCTTTTAAGGGCTGGTAAGGTAATAGAGCTGTTAACTTTCGAAATTTAGAATAGGGTAGGGCGTTTTTTTATTTTGGGGGGCTTTGTTATTTTATTAGGGGGCTTAGATTAGGTGTAATTAGTTTAAAAATCTTGTAATATTTTTTTATTTTTTGTAACTTAGTTTTTTTTATTTTTTGTACTTTACTTAGTTTATTTAATTGTATTTAATTGTAGGTATTTGTAGTTAATTAATAGTGTAGTGTTAGGTTTAATTGTAAATTAGGTTAGGATTTATTTTACAGGTAATTTTGTATTTCTTTTAGCTAGGTACTCATTAAATAGTTAATAACTATTTAATAACTATTGCACCTAGTTAAAATAAATACAAAGTTACCTGTAAAATAAATATAAATCCTAAAATAGCTACAATGTAATTATTAATTACATCGTAGCTATCTTAGGGTTTATTTTACAGGTAAGTATTTAGTTTTAAATAGGAATAATTTATTTAATGATAGTGTAGTGTTAGGTGTAATTGTAACAGGTTAGTTTTTATTTTACAGGTAAATTTGTCTTTATTTTAACTAGGTAGCTATTAAATAGTTAATAACTATTTAATAGCTATTGTGCCTAGTTAAAATAAATTTTAATTTGCCTGTAAAATAAAAATAAATCCTAAAATAGCTACAATATAATTATTAGTAATATTGTAGCTATATTAGGGTTTATTTTATAGGTAAGTATTTAGTTTTAAATAGGAATAACTAATTTAATAAGAGTAATATTTATTTAGATTTATTTAATTAATATTTAAGTTAGGGGGGTGTTAGGGTTAGGGTTAGACTTAGGTTTAGGGGTTAATAATTTTATTATAGGTTGCAGCAGTATAGGGGGGGCAGGATAGGGGTTAATAAATTTATTATAGGTGGCAACGGTGTAGGGGGGCAGATTAGGGGTTAATAAGTTTAATATAGGTGGCGGCAGGGTCCGGGGGTGGCAGTTTAGGGGTTAAACAATTTATTTAGTTGCGGCGGGGTACGGGATCGGCAGGATAGGGGTTAATAAATTTATTATAGGTGGCAGCGGTATAGGGGGGGCAAGATAGGGGTTAATAGGTATTATGTAGGTGGCGGCGGGGTCCGGGAGTGGCGGTTTAGGGGTTAATCAGTTTATTAGAGTGGCGGTGGGCTCCGGGAGTGGCGGTTTAGTGGTTAATAACTTTATTTAGTTGCGGGGGGCTCCGGGGGCGCCGGTATAGGGGGTAGAACAGTGTAGTTTAGTGTGGGTGCTTAGAGACAGCTTAAAATAAAGCTGTAAAAAAGCCGAAGAGCAGCGAGATCGGATGAGTGATAACTATCACAGTCCGCTGCTCATCGCCCCGTACTTGGTGCGCGGCTTTTTGACAGCTTTTTTGATAACTTTGGCGAGCGTATTCAGGTCTGCGGCGGTGATGTGAGGCGAGCTTAGGCGGGCGTATTGGGGCCGTGAAGGCAGGTAAGTAGACACGTTGATAACTAGAGGCCATAGTCTGTTTCCAGTTTTTGCCACATTAGGATTGGTTATTGGACACACACCCACAAGGACGACGTCATCACCTCACGCTGTGAGGATATCAGGAGCATCGGACCTGCAAGGCAGGCGGAGGTAGTGGAGGATGGTGAGCACTGACAAGTGCATTCAAGTTCCAGAGTGAATAGCTACAGAAACCTGGGATGCAAGTATACCGCTCCTGCAGTGACTCTAAAGGTTTGCAGAGGTATGTTTTGGCCTATCGAGGCATAACATATGTTGGATAGGAACTATATGTAAATGTGGGAGACAGAGTAAACGTGGGAGACAGAGTGTACTATACGTGAAAATATCTCTCATTTCTTAATCGCCCAGCATACTAAGGCTGCAACCCTGGAAGATATCCTTTATAAGAGGCGAACGTTTAACATAATAGTGTCTCCACATTTAACCCTTTTGGATGAGGAACTACAAGTCTTTGCAACAAGGGGTTTGGATGTATATGTGTCAGAAATATTAACTGTTTAACCATTCCTAACGGACTGCATTCTTTGCTGAACATATGATAGCAATGTATATAACCATAACCCTCCTCTGATTTTTTTGAATATACACATCTTAACACATAAATATATATTTATATAAGCATATACATATATATTTACAGGGAACACACAGCTCCCATAGACCGTTTTTTTTTTTTCTAACACCACACACCGGCCTCTTTTAACCCGGTGCGGTATTTTTTTTATGAAAAGAAAAAATATTTTGGGGCCAATGGGTGCACTTTTAGAAAATTAAGCTTGTGGTAACAATAACCAGCCACTTGTAATAGCTGGTTATTTATCATGCGCCCGTAAACATGTGTGATAAATTAGCACTCCACTTGTAGCCCTGTAGAGATGCCAATAATTGTTCCACACATATATTTAACAAATATGTTGTTGTTCTTTTGGATAAACCTGGGTTGTGTTTATATTTTTTTGTATTTTTTGAACAACAGATCAAAAGGTTAAACAATAAAGATTTTTCAAAGCCTTCTTTGCTCATATTTACCAAGGGTGCCAATATTAGTGGAGGGCACTGTAGGTACTGTATATATTCATATAAATTTATATTTAAACTTTGCTGCCCAACGCTGCTCGACTTACTGCTTTGCTGCACTAGGTTCTGTGCCGTGTCTATCGTCATCAGAACGAGGCTCCCATTGGAGCCTACGGAAGCGCACTCTCTCGTGAGTGTAAAGCTTCCATGCAATGCAAATGTCCACATTGCGATTAACTTCAAATACCAGCGTACATTTGCGTGTGCTGTTATTGTCAGTGGAGCGCAAATAAAGTGCTTGCGAAAGTGCAATTTTGTGCTCCACTCGTAATCTAGGCCATTGTGTGTAAATATCTCTGATATTTCTCAAGCTTGATAAACGCTTAACAGATTGGGATAACAGTAGGACAGGAATTTAGGCCATTAATGGAAACACCCTAGAAAGAAATAATTGGCGTCTGTCTAATAACAGAAGAATTGCTATTTCAAGCGTTAGAAAAGCAATGCGCGCCTTCACAGGAGCAAAATCATTTATCCACTCACAGTGGTAAAAATACAGCTGATTCTGCACGGAACGTCACAAAGCAGCACACTTAATAAACTCAATTCAGTCTTTTTAAAAAACAATTCATAGGATATGGTAACTAATATTACTTTTTCTGCACAAGCTGCACTAACCAAGCATTTTATTTCTGATGTGTGAGTATGTGTGTGTGTGTATATATGTGTAGATGTGTATGTGTGTTAGTGTGTAAGTATATATGTATAGATGTGTGAGTGTGTGTGTGTGTGTGTATATATGTAGATGTGTGAGTATGTGTGTGTGTGTATATATGTGTAGATGTGTATGTGTGTTAGTGTGTAAGTATATATGTATAGATGTGTGAGTGAGTGTGTGTGTGTGTGTATATATGTAGATGTGTGAGTATGTGTGTGTGTGTATATATGTGTAGATGTGTATGTGTGTTAGTGTGTAAGTATATATGTATAGATGTGTGAGTGTGTGTGTGTGTGTGTGTGTATATGTAGATGTGTGAGTATGTGTGTGTGTGTATATATGTGTAGATGTGTGAGTATGTGTGTGTGTGTATATATGTGTAGATGTGTATGTGTGTTAGTGTGTAAGTATATATGTATAGATGTGTGAGTATGTGTGTGTGTGTATATATGTAGATGTGTGAGTATGTGTGTGTGTGTATATATGTGTAGATGTGTATGTGTGTTAGTGTGTAAGTATATATGTATAGATGTGTGAGTATGTGTGTGTGTATATATGTAGATGTGTGAGTATGTGTGTGTGTGTATATATGTGTAGATGTGTATGTGTGTTAGTGTGTAAGTATATATGTATAGATGTGTGAGTATGTGTGTGTGTGTGTATATGTAGATGTGTGAGTATGTGTGTGTGTGTATATATGTGTAGATGTGTATGTGTGTTAGTGTGTAAGTATATATGTATAGATGTGTGAGTATGTGTGTGTGTGTATATATGTAGATGTGTGAGTATGTGTGTGTGTGTATATATGTATAGATGTGTGAGTGTGTGTGTGTGTGTGTGTATATATGTAGATGTGTGAGTATGTGTGTGTGTGTATATATGTGTAGATGTGTATGTGTGTTAGTGTGTAAGTATATATGTATAGATGTGTGAGTATGTGTGTGTGTGTATATATGTAGATGTGTGAGTATGTGTGTGTGTGTATATATGTAGATGTGTGAGTATGTGTGTGTGTGTATATATGTATAGATGTGTGAGTGTGTGTGTGTGTGTGTGTGTATATATGTAGATGTGTGAGTATGTGTGTGTGTATACATGTGTAGATGTGTGAGTATGTGTGTGTATATATATGTGTAGATGTGTATGTGTGTTAGTGTGTAAGTATATATGTGTAGATGTGTATGTGTGTATATATGTGTAGATGTGTATGTGTGTTAGTGTGTAAGTATATATGTGTAGATGTGTATGTGTGTATATATGTGTAGATGTGTATGTGTGTTAGTGTGTAAGTATATATGTAGATGTGTGAGTATGTGTGTGTGTGTATATATGTGTAGAATTCCGTATTTGCATGAGTATTTATGTACAGTGGATATAAAAAGTCTACACACCCCTGTTAAAATGGCAGGTTTCTGTGATGTAAAAAAAATGAGATAAAGATAAATCATTTCAGAACTTTTTCCACCTGAAGGGAAGTAAAAATAAAAATAAAATAATATGGTTGCATAAACTAATACTTTGTTGAAGCATCTTTTGATTTTATTACAGCACTCAGTCTTTTTGGGTATGGGCTTTTCAACATGGCACATCTTGACTTGGTTAGATTTGCCCACTCTTCTTTGCAAAAACATTACAAATCTGTCAGATTGCGAGGGCATCTCCTGTGCACAGCCCTCTACAGATCACCCCCACAGATTTTCAATCAGATTCCAGTCTGGGCTCTGGCTGGGCCATTCTAAAACTTTAATCTTCTTCTGGTGAAGCCATTCCTTTGTTGATTTGGATGAATGCTTTGGGTCGTTGTCATGCTGAAAGATGAAGTTCCTCTTCATGTTCAGCTTTCTAGCCTGAAGCCTGAAGGTTTTGTGCCAGTATTGTCTGGTATTTGGAACTGTTCATAATTCCCTCTACCTTGAATAAGGCCCCAGTTCCAGCTGAACAAAAACAGCCCCAAAGCATGATGCTGCCATCACTATGCTTCACTGTGGCTATGGTGTTCTTTTGGTGATGTGCAGTGTTGTTTTTGCGCCAAACATATCTTTTGGAATTACGGCCAAAAATTTCAACCTTGGTTTCATCAGACCATTATTATTATTTATATTATTATTATTATTTATAAAGCGTCGACAGATTCTGCAGCGCTGCCCATGGGTACAAGGATAACAGTACAGTGGAGAAACAATACGATAAAAGACAACACTTTTACAGACATATACAGAGGGAATTGAGGGCCCTATTCCCGTGGGAACTTACAATCTAGGCGCGCGATCCTATATACGGCGTATGTTTTCGGTGCAAGCGAGGGAACCCGCGCCGCCCGTAATTTCACCTCGCACATCTGGGTATTACATATACTGCGCCGTTAGATGCTAAACTGGCGTAAGTAGGACAAACTGGCGATCTTCACGAAAAGTGCGCAAATACACATTTTACTCGTTGCAAGTAAATTACGCCTGAATTTTGTCCACGTAAAGTCTCAATAATGAGTAGTTTTATGCAAATTAGGTTAACACTCGTAAAAATCACCCGCGACTCCATCTAAAAATGCGCCACGTAATTACACTATTCAAAAGTCATATATAATCCCATGCGCAGCCGCCATTTTCTTCAGTGTGTTTGGATGGTTCATTGAGCTACAGCACACTACAGTGGAGTGGAGGATTAGTCAGAGTAGAGAGAGAGCCGCAAACAGAGGAGTTAGTTAGGTTGCATTGTTGGTTGATTAAGCTTGTACTCTTACACATATTTTTACATATTACACACATATTGCATACCTACATATACAAATACACCACACTTTTTTTTCTAACACCTCACACATTTTATTTCAATTTTACAGTGTGATAGGCTGTGTTTGGTTGTGATTGTGTGTGATTGAACTGGGAGTGAGTGTGAGTGTGTGAGTGTGTGTAGTGTGAGGATGGCAGGGAGAGGTAGGGCGGAGGGGAGGAGCGGAGAGGAGTGGCAGGGAGATGAGTATTGTAGAGGACAGGAGGAGCAGCGGGTTCCCCGTCAGGGAGTAAGTAGAGTGTGGAGGGGGAGAGCTAGAAGGGATGATGGGAGGGGAGATGCCCAGAGACCAGGCACATCTAGAAGAGGGACAGAGGGTGCACAGGGGGACAGAAGGGGGGAGGAGGAGAGGATAGGGAGGAACCCACACCAGGGACATCACAGGGAGCAAGCCAGGTGTCCACAGAGGATGAGAGAATGAGATGTCCAAACTTCTCATTCAATGAGAATGTTGCCCTAGTCCAGGCCATCATGGACAATCACAGTGCCCTCTTTGGCCAGGAGAAGGGCAAAGGCGTTGCCAGAAGGCGTAAAACAGCATGGTTGGCGGTAGAGGATGCCGTCAACAGTGTGGCCCCGCAGAGGAGGACTGTTGAGGGCCTTAAAAAAAGGTGGAATGACTGTAAGAGGCGGGTGAAAGAGAAGATGGGGCAGGAAGCCATGCACCAGAGGGGAACAGGCGGTGGTCCACCCCTGGACACAGAATACAACACCTGGCAGGAGATGATACGCAGGTCCCTGAGTATCACAGCAGTCCGTGGACTTCCAGGGGCTCGTGACTCAGGGGCTGCAACCACAGCACATCATGCTGGTGAGTAACATCCCAGACACCAGTATGATATGTATTTGAGATATAACATCCTTTAATTTCACACATTCATGTACACAATGAGGAGCATGGTATTTGTCCTACTAACAAAAACATCTACAATTATATTTCACATTAATGCTACTTAACACAATGCAATTCATGATATGAGGTGGAATAGTGCAATACTAACATGTCTCAAAATAACACAGGCCACAAGCCACATGTAGAGTTTTCAGTAAATGGACACTATAGCCATCACAATACTTTTAGCTCAAGAAAGCAGGTTCAGTGCCTACATCAGGCTAAAGTAAATTGTGTGACCATAGTGTCACTTAAAGAACACATTTTCTCCATCATTAAAGTGTACACATAACTATTGTATGAAACACATACCTGTATACTGCACATATTAAAATCCCTCATATCACAAATCACAATGTGCACATGCATGTTATAGAGTTTGACATGAGAATCAGTATAGGCCCTAGCATGTATCAATGTACATTGTATGCCCACATGGACATCATTTGACTCCTCCACAGAACCTCCTGTCACGAGGATGCAACAGGCATGCCGCCACCACCACCACCACCAGTCACAGGCATCCACCACCAGTCACAGGCATGCAGCATCCACCACCAGTCACAGGCATGCAGCCACCACCACCACCAGTCACAGGCATGCAGCCACCACTACCAGTCTTCAGGCAACCACGTGAACATTATGCTCCCAGGCATGAGCAGGGTTGGAAGGCTTCAGTTGAGGACCCGGAAGTGATGCCACCACCATTGCCATATGACCCCTGGCAAGATTCCTGGCCAGAGGAATATTCTTCTTTTGGATTTGAGGGGGAGCCTAGACAGCCACAAATAGTCCTTTTATTTACCCCCCCAACACAATCTCAGGGCAGTCATGGCTTTTACACACAGGCTATGTCACAAGAAGTACCAACTGGACAGGCTGAGTGGTCTCACACTGGTCATCAGTGGGACTATCAATCCACCCTGAGAGCTCCACCATCCTCTTCACTTGGGAGAGCACCACCATTCTCTTCACTTGGGAGAGCACCACCATCATCTTCACTTGGAAGAGCTCCACCATCTGCAGAAGAACATATAGCTGAAAGTACTCAAGCAGCAGCAGATGCAGCTGAACCTGCACCTCAAGCACCACCAGATGTAGCTGAACCTGCACCTCAAGCACCACCAGATGCAGCTGAACCTGCACCTTAAGCACTACCAGATGTAGCTGAAACTGCACCTCAAGCACCACCAGATGTAGCTGAACCTGCACCTCAAGCACCACCAGATGCAGCTGAACCTGCACCTCAAGCACCTAGAAGCCCTGCTGCTCGAGAGCCTGTGGATGCATTGAGGAGGCTCATAACAAGCACGGAGAATATACAAAGAGGCCAAGAGAGGTTATTCAGGAGCCAACAGAGGAAACAACAACGTAGCATAGAGCTACAGAGGAACATAGCAGCATCGTTAAGTGCAAGTGTTCATAACCAATCACAGATGATGCGAATTCTGTCGGATATGCAGATGCAAATGGACAATAGATGGAGAGAACAAAATCAACTCTTGGGTGTGTTGGTTGAGCACTTTACACACCAGCAGGACACTGCCTCCAGCCTATCATCTGTGGCCAGCACACCAGCAGAAACACCAGAATCTTCTCAAACAAGGACAAGAAGGCAATCTACTACATACAGCTCAGCTCCCTCATCCAAGAAGCCAAAAAAGAAATAAATATTCTTATAGTTCACCATAAATCTTGTCCTCTGTTATTTACCATATAATTGTCATCCACATCCATGTGAGGTGTGTTTTAGTACACTAATATTGTTAAAACATATAATATGACCTGTGTGGAAATGGCAAACAAAGGTAATATTATCATGTTTATGACATATTCATGTTCTATAAACCACATCACATAGTTGTGTATGAAGGGTACATATAGTAATATTCACTTCTAAGATGTAAACCAAGGTTTCTCACATACAATATAAATTGCCACATGGGTATATATATATATATATATATAAATAATAATGTATTTACAGAAGGTGTGAACATAAGGCATAATCATCCATTTTCATTCTTATTAATGATAGTCAATAAATCATAGTGACATAAACATGACTTAAACAAATGAGACATTTTCAGTAATTAGGGTGGTTAAGGGAAGGGGGGTGGGATGTAGTAGTTTCACTTACATACAGTGGAAATCCACAGAATGCAATTCTGCAAGACATGATATATACACATGCAATGGTTGGTTAGGTACAGTCAAACATCATAATACATGTGAATGTTGCGGTTTACTGTACTTATGAACAAGTAACTTACAGGTGAAGTATTGACGGATGACAAGGTCCCTCACTTCATTCCCGCTCAGTGTCCCTGTGTCCACATCCTCAGGTACAGGAACCAGCTGCTAATCTTGTTTTGGTTCCATGTCCCCCAATATACGTGTGTCCACAGCAATGTTATGTAGAATACAACATGCATTGACAATGGAACACACTTTGTTGGGGTTATACTGTAAAGCTCCGCCGGTCAAATCCAGACACCTGAATCTGGTTTTGAGTAGCCCAAAGCTCCTTTGTATCACATTTATGGTCCGTATGTAGGCCTCCTGGTACCTGAGTTGTGGCTCTGTAAGGGGGTGTACCAAGGGGGTTAACAGCCATGGTCTGCAGCCATACCCTGCATCACCTGTCATGTAACATATGTATTCTGATTTCTACAGGTTCATCATGTGCTTAAAGGGACATAACATGGATTTCATTTAAAAGATATATTTTTCAAATACATTAAATTGGTGCATTGTAAGCTATCTACTTTTATGCCAGGATTAGTCTAGACAAAATTCTATTTTCATGATTCAGATAGAACATTCCATTTTAAGAAAATGTCCTTTTAAGTGAAAAACTATTTATAGTATACTGTCCCTTTAAAGGGACATGAAACACACATTTCTTCTTTCATGAGGTAAAAAGAACCTGCAATTTTATTCAACTTTATAATTTACTTCTATTATGTAATTTGCTCCATTCTCTTGATATCATTTGCTGCCAAGCATATTAGATATGCTCATTAGCTGCTGATTGGTGGCTGCACATAGATGCCTCATATGATTGGCTGTAAAGAATAAATCAAATGAGATAATAGAAGTAAATTGTAATGTTGTTTGACATTGTATTCTCTATCTGAAATATGAGAAAATTATTTTGTGTTCAGTGTCCCTTTAGTAGAAATATACAGATAGAATGAAGGTAGTGCATACGCACCAAGCAGCCAACCTCCTGAGAGAGTGCCAGATTAAAAAAGCTGGAAAAAGGAGGTCTAGCGCAGGATGTAGGAATCATGTGCACTACCTGGAAAGCCTGCATACACATGTGTGAATTTCAGAGTGGTATCGCAGACCATCTGGCAATTCAAGGAGTAAAACCCTTTCCTGTTAATATAGAGGAATGGCTCCTCATGTGGGGCCAGAATACGCACATGTGTGCAATCAATTGCCCCCATGACATTGGGAATATCCCCCCAGTCGATAGAAGCCTTGTTTAAGACTGTTCCATTCCTGCGGGGTAAGGGGGAAATTAATGTATTGCTGTGTCTTGTTATCTAGAGCAGTCAACACCTCCCCTAGAATCCTGGAGAAGGTAGACTGCGCTAAGCCAGACACAAGCCCCTCTGTTGACTGGAATGAGCCGGATGCCAGGAAGTGTACAACACACAACAGCTTCTGCATACAAGTCAGAGCTCGGTTCCTATTCACTTGAGGGTCAATATCATCCTTCAAGACCTCATATAGGTCAATGAGGCTTGCAGAAGTCAAGCGATACTTTTATCTGACCTCCCCTTCTGTCATCCCAAACAGGGTGACCCTAACCCTGTGAATCCTTGCTGCCCTTGCTCTTCCCCTCTGCTGATGTCGACGTCTTATAGGCCCTGCTGGCCTATGACCAGCTGCAGCAACAACAGCAGCAGGGGCAGCACCAGGAACATGGACAACAGCGTGAGGAGCAGCGACAGCAGCAGCAGCAGGAGCAGGGACGGCTACAGCACCATGACCAGGGACCTCAGCAGCAACTATATTCTCCACAACAGGGGCTTGTAGGGCTTCCAGCACCCCTTGTGCCCCACGATGCTGTCTCTGTATGTATTGCAGATAATGCAGGGGAAACATGGTGGCTAATGAGGGTGTGCATTGCCAGGTGTTTTAAGGCTGCAGGTGAGAGGTTGTGCTGTTTGTGATTGGTTTGACACACTTGCAGGGCAGGAATTATGAATGCTTAGAAGAGGTTTAACTGTTTGAGATCTGCTGCTGATATGTATGTGATTGTACATGCGTTTGTTAGGCCTTCAGGGAGTTACGTTGTTTTTTTAGTCAGTCCAAGGGTTCCTGCCCCTACAATTTGTGGCGAGATGAGAATGGAGTACATTTTCTGAATTCTGCGCGCGTAAGTCCTTACGATGTATATTGTATACCAAATTGCGCATAGTTCTATGTTAGTGTATGGGTAAAAAAAATACGGCCGAGGGTGAAATATATGTGCGTAACTTGTATGCTACGCCGTATATGTAATACCAAAATCGTGCAAAATCTGGCGTCATCGGCTTTTGCAGGCGACGCTGCATATCGGATGGGGCCCTAGATGGGTAGGAGGATGGAAAACAGGAGGTGGGGACTGCAAAGGTGAGAATGATATTAGTGAGGAGATAGAGGGCAACTGTTAGTTAAGCAAAGTTAGTTTGTTAATAAGTTGTTAATAAGTTGGGTTAATAAGTTCCCTGAACAGAAAGGTCTTTAGGGAACGTTTAAAGGAGCAGAGCTTAGGGGCAAGTCTGACAGCTCGAGGAAGTGTGTTCCAGAGGGTTGGTGCCACACGAGAGAAGTCCTGTAGTCTAGCATGAGAGGAGGTGATGGTAGAGGACGCAAGAAGCAGGTCATTGTTGGATCTTAGGGGACGGGCAGGAGTATATTTGTTGATGAGTGAGGACAGGTAGGGTGGGGCAGCATTGGTGAGGGCTTTGTAGGTGAGGGTGAGAATTTTGAATTTAACTCTGTTGTGAATGGGGAGCCAGTGAAGGGACTCACAGAGAGGTGCAGCAGAAACAGAGCGTCAAGAGAGGTGGATTAGCCTGGCAGATGCATTTAGGATGGATTGGAGGGGAGAGAGGCGGGAGAGAGGGAAGCTGAAATGGGCGACAGGCAGCATTAGAGAGAGAGAGTAGAGATAGGAGAATACCAGATCAATCGAGTGTCCATTGCGGTGGGTAGGGAATAGGGTGGATTGTAAGAGGCCGAAGGAGTTACTGAGTGAGAGACGTTTAGAGGCAGCAGGGGCAGATGGGTTGTCAATGGGGATGTTGAAGACCATAACACCTTTTCCCACATGCTTTTGGGAGACTTCAGATGTGT